>NC_074713.1:27914696-28214696 GCF_947242115.1 Biomphalaria glabrata
CTCTCTCTCTCTCTCTCTTCTCTCTCTCTCTCTTTCTCTCTCTCTCTCTTTCTCTCTCGCTCTCTCTCTCTCTCTTTCTCTCTCTCTCTCTTTCTCTCTCTCTCTCTCTCTCACTCTCTCTCTCTTTCTCTCTCTCTCTCTCTTTCTCTCTCTCTCTCTCGCTCTCTCTCTCGCTCTCCCTTGCTTTCTCTCTTGCTTTCTCTCTCGCTTTCTCTCTCTCTCTCGCTTTCTCTCTCGCTCTCTCTCTCGCTCTCTTTCTCTCTCTCTCTCTCTCGCTCTCTCTCTTGCTCTCTCTCTCTCTCTCTCTCTCTTAGCTTCGTTTCCCTCCCCAGCTCATTTTTCTATTTGCCTTTTTATGATGTCACAGACAAACTGATTGATTGATCGATTGATTGATTGATAGTATGTGCTGCTTTTTTCCCCCTTCTCATTTTAACGGAACCGAAAGGAAAGGTCGGTATTCGTTTTGTGCAGTCTGTCTGTAACTTCGTCCGTACGTCTGAGCTTACAAAAAAGCGCGCTATTGGAAAATCCTATTTCGCTGTAACATTTTACGTCTCGAGAGATGTTCTTTATCTTTTGCAACTGTTAATGTTACATCATCTGCTTTATATCAATTGCCTCTTGGAAAGATCATTAAGGTGGTCTATAGGGCAGATGATGTAAAGGTCATATGTTTACATGGCCTACGGTTAACGAGGGTGCCATGTGGCCAGCACAACGACCAACCGCCTTTACTTTTCCCCAACTAATGTCAGGTACCCATTAGAGCTGGGTGGACTCAGAGGCGCCCGAATATGCCGAAATTACAAATCCCAGTCTTCACCAGGATTTGAATCCCGGACCCCGGTTCGGAAGCCAAGTGCTTTACCGCTCAGCCACCGCGCCTTCAAAAAGTAAAGTTCCCCTTTCAGACCTTGTGGTCTATAGGGCAATGATGTAAAGATCATCTGTTTCTGTGGCCTTGGTTAACGAGGGTGTCATGTGGCCAGCACAACGACCAACCGCCTTTACTTTTCCCCAACTAATGTCAGGTACCCATTAGAGCTGGGTGGACACAGAGGCGCCCGAAGATTCCGAAATTAAAAACCCAGTTTTCACCAGGATTCGAACCCCGGTCTCCGGTTCGGAAGCCAAGCGCTTTACCGCTTAGCCACCGCGCCACTAAAGATCGTAAAGGAGAACATTAATTACTTTTCTTTTTCCATAGAATCCACGTGTAGATCTGTTGAACGGCAAAAACTACTTCCCCTTCTCAATATTTGGAAGTTGTGAAACGCCTCTACCCACGCCTCTAACCACGCCTATCATTTATTCTCGTCCCTCATTCTGACTCTGACTTGTTGACACAATGGTCTAGTCAACTCTAGTCCAAAGAACGAACTCAATAAATCAGTCATACGTAGAGTTGACCTTCTCTTTCCAGCACAGAGTCGACTTTCCGTACCAGCCTGACCGCACGCAATGTTCAGAGATTGTCTTCATAGATGAAATCGAACGATCTGTTTGAACTGATTATTTGCTTTCAGTTTTCTAGAGCTCTGTTTTTTTGTTTCCTTCCAGTTATTCTATTTCGAACAGGCATCATTATACAGTCGATATACTTATGAGACACCGAATTTATACTTTGAGACTCAATCTAAGTCTATATTCAGTCCCTATTCAATCAATATTCTCTGCTAAGAATCTTTCGTCAAAAATAAAATCTAATTAATTAGTCATAAAGAAGTACTAATCCTACACTTTCTCCTCTTCTAGTTCTGACACTCTCTCTATATATAGCTCTCCCCCACCCCCACCCTCTCTTTCTACATTTCGTGTTGCTAGGATAAATTAGAAACGGATTGCCCAATGTACCGGAACACCGTATCCTTATCATGACTATTGATTCCTGACGGTGTTATGTGACCATGGCACTCCATTATCTTCGGTCCGAGTCTCTGCCTTAGCTTACACCAGATCATGCAGCCGTGAAAGGGAAAAGTGTGTGTGTGGGGGGTGCTAGCTAATACTCACGCACAACTCCCCTCGACTGCCCCTCCCGCTACGACCGTACCTAAAGACACTAAGTGCTCTTTGCAGTGGCGGTAGGAGTCTCTCCCTCGGTAATGAAAGACGTGAAGACATGGCGAGCTAGCAGTCGTGAGTCACGTGCTGGCTGTAGTAGTGGCTTGAACTACAGGGCAGCAATGTTCCGGTGTACTGTGACACGTGGACATTAGCTGAGGACTTTTGATTTTGTAATATCTTCTGATTACTTGCCAGTGATAAAAGATGGCGGCTGGGAGAGAAAGAGGGAAAGGGAGGAGGTGCTAAATGAACATGAAACATCTTCAAGTGTCAAAGATCAAAGAAAGAAACATGATAGTTGTTGTATGTGTGTGTGTGTTTAGAAATGAGAGATAGCTCTAGGAAGACAGAGGAGGGGGTGTTGGTGATGGGAAGAGTGACAGTGAGGGAAAGAGGGATGTGGACATTGAGAGAGAGAGAGAGAGAGAGAGAGACGGGGGAAGATACCTTTGCATGACAGGCAGCCTAAATTAGAGCTGGGCTACATTGAAGATTGCTTATTTCGGGCTATTCATTCAATATTTTCTTGTTTATTGCCTGTCTCTTTCATTCTACGCTATTCATACTCATGTCTGTGACATTATTGTGTCAAATCTATTGCCATTAGTTTATTAATTTATTTCTTAACGACCGAAGACAATGTTAATATGAATTTAAAAACTTGTTAAAAGTTTCAACGTGACACATTTCCTACAAATCAAAACCAACGATTCACCAGGAAATGAGGAAATAGAAACGAATTCAAAGAAGCATGGATTTTAATTGAGACTGGGGCGTAGTAGTTGAAGGGTAAGGCGCTTGCCTTCCAAATCGAGGGGTTCGAATCTAGTTGAAGACTGGGATTTTGAATTTCGGGATTTTAGGACGACCCGGGTCACCAAGCTCTAAACGGGATCTTAACATTAGCTGGGGAAGGAAAGGATGACCCCATGATCCCTCGCTAACCGTCAGCCATAGAAACAGAGGAGCTTTAACTGCCCTATAGATGGCAAGGTCTGGGGAAGGAACTTTACTTTTACTTAATGACATTCCTCACTGCATAAGGAAAAGAGAGGAACATTTCAACAATGTTTTTAAGCTTATGAGTTTCTAGCAATGATTTATCAATATGTTTCTAACAGTGATTTATCAATATGTCTCTATCAGTGATTTATCAATATGTCGCTATCAGTGATTTTTCAAATTGTTTCTAACAGTGATTTATCAATATGTCTCTATCGGTGATTTATCAATGTGATTTTTCAATGTGTTTCTATCAGTGATTTATCAATATGTCTCTATGAGTTATTTATCAATATGTTTCTATGAGTGAATTATCAATATGTTTCTATGAGTGATTTATCAATATGTTTCTGTGAGTGATTTACCAATATGTCTCTATGAGTGATTTATCAGTATGTTTCAATGAGTGATTTTTCAATATGTTTCTATGAGTGAATTATCAATATGTTTCTATGAGTGATTTTTCAATATGTTTCTATGAGTGATTTACCAATATGTCTCTATGAGTGATTTATCAATGTCTCTATGAGTGATTTATCAGTATGTTTCAATTAGTGATTTTTCAATATGTTTCTATGAGTGAATTATCAATATGTTTCTATCAGTGATTTTTCAATATGTTTCTATGAGTGATTTATCAATGTCTCTATGAGGGATTTATCAATATGTCTCTATGAGTGATTTATCAATATGTCTCTATGAGTGATTTACCAATATGTCTCTATGAGTGATTTAACATTGGCTTTCTATGAGTGATTTATCAATGTATTTCTATCAGTGATTTATCAATATGTCTCTATGAGTGATTTATCAATATGTCTCTATGAGTGATTTATCAATATGTCTCTATGAGTGATTTATCAATACGTTTCTATGAGTTATTTATCAATATGTTTCTATGAGTGAATTATCAATGTCTCTATGAGGGATTTATCAATATGTCTCTATGAGTGATTTATCAATATGTTTCTATGAGTTATTTATCAATATGTTTCTATGAGTGAATTATCAATGTCTCTATGAGTGATTTATCAATATGTCTCTATGAGTGATTTATCAATACGTTTCTATTAGTTATTTATCAATATGTTTCTATGAGTTATTTATCAATATGTCTCTCTGAGTGATTTATCAATATGTCTCTATGAGTGATTTATCAATACGTTTCTATGAGTTATTTATCAATATGTTTCTATGAGTGAATTATCAATGTCTCTATGAGGGATTTATCAATATGTCTCTATGAGTGATTTATCAATATGTTTCTATGAGTTATTTATCAATATGTTTCTATGAGTGAATTATCAATGTCTCTATGAGTGATTTATCAATATGTCTCTATGAGTGATTTATCAATACGTTTCTATTAGTTATTTATCAATATGTTTCTATGAGTTATTTATCAATATGTCTCTCTGAGTGATTTATCAATATGTCTCTATGAGTGATTTATCAATACGTTTCTATGAGTTATTTATCAATATGTTTCTATGAGTGATTTATCAATATGTCTCTCTGAGTGATTTATCAATATGTCTCTATGAGTGATTTATCAATACGTTTCTATGAGTTATTTATCAATATGTTTCTATGAGTTATTTATCAATATGTTTCTATGAGTGAATTATCAATGTCTCTGAGTGATTTATCATTGATTTTAAATCTATAATAACAAATCGTAAAATCTCAGTTAGTTGAACCAAAGCGTCCAAAGGGACGTAACTGGTTGTGTTTCATGCCCTCTATTTAACAAAGAAAAAGTGGAAGACTATTTCAGTCAATATTTTAGTTCAATAGCCGACATTTCTTTTTTGTTTTTGTCTCAATGATGAGCTCGTTAACGTCATCGGAAAAGTTGTTTATTAATAGAAAGACACACCGGAAACAGTTCTAAGCAGACGATACTATCTTCAATTTCCTTGGCTCAATCTTTCCCTTAGCAAAACATCGCGCAATAAATTAATGAAGTCGTTAACTAACGTAAATGTATGATTGGAAATAAAACACACACACACACACAGTGACACACATACACACTAGGATTAAAACGTGAAATATAAATAAAATATTTGAAAGAGAATGACCCCCATTTCACTGACTGCCCTCTGGTGGTGGGTGTGAAATTGTCGATTGATGAACGACCTTTTCAATCGTGCTGAGGCCAAAAAGAAAAAAAAAAGTGTGTGTGTGGATAAGGACACAAAAGCGGCGGGACAATGTTATAAAACATTTAAGAAGGTCGCATTCATTTAGCCCAGGGGGGAGGCAGGAAGACAGGAAGGTCACCTGCCACTGTCAAAAGAAATTGTGACCTTTTTTTTTTTTAGAGAGTAAATGGATGCCAGAAAACGAAGAGGGGGGAGGGGGAATTAGCTTTTTTCTGTAGACAGCGAATCAACGTCTTTAAGAAAAAAATGTTGAATGGAGATTAAAAAAAAGAATTAGTTTCTTAGCCTTCCTCATCTCCCCCCCTCCCCCTTTTTTTTTATGACGCCCCCCCTTACCGCCACAACAGGGTCCTTTAAATTGAAACATTACCCAGAAGCATGTTGGGCGGAAATGAAGTTAACTCTGCGCGATCGTTTAGGGGAAATTACAGTAGAGTGATTCGCCCTTTGAATTCCATGTTTTATTCAAGAGTATCGTTTACGGATTTAGTTTTGATGTCTCCGAAAGAATAAAATTTCGCGCTCAAAACCTTGCATTTTATTCAGTTTCAAGGTAAAAAAATGTGAATAATTCTAATGGGTAAAGAGCAAGGCGGATTGATACGCAGTCTGTCCGCGAGCAGGAGTGTGAACACAGTGTTTGGTGAAGCGAGAGTAAGCTGGGAGTCAATTACATTAACCAAGTTCATGCTATTGGCATTCACGAACAGAAAGAACTACAAGGAAGCTAATTTAATAAAGAGTTAGCAGACGATGTCAAATTATGCAATTTTAAGATAATTTTTTTTTATTATAAAATCTTAAACTTTTTTGTTATATTATATTTGGCAATAATTGAGCCCTGCACAAAATATAATAATAAACAAGCAAAATGTATAAAATATAATAATATAATAAACAAAATACTTTTTAGAAAGCTTATATAATGGAATGCACCGCACAGTCACTGATATGCATTTCAATACTGCAAAGTTTATCTCCCCCATTTCTCTCCCCCTTAAAACAAAATTAATTAATTACCACTAATTGATTAAGTAAATGATTATTTTTTTTTTGATTGATTTATGTATTGACTTCCATAATGAATAAAAGTGCACAATTTTGAATTTGATTCGAGAAAGGGAAGTGGGAGCAAAAGAATCTACCGAAACAGACGGACGGACAGAGTGAGTTGATAAAAGCTTAGAAAAAAACAACAGCACAGTTCATGACTCATGTTTATGTTATTTAAGAGCTAGGGCCAAAAGAGTTAAATATCGCAATGAGTGAATAAGTTCTTAAGCTCTTATGTTGATCCTAGTGGAGCGCTTACACACTTACATTACCTTGGTGAACCCCCCCCCCCCATACTTATTTTTAGAACAAAGTTGACAGGTCTATAATATAGCTATTGTATGTTACCAAAGTATTTCAACATTTCGCAAAGTTTCTTTAAAAAAAAAAAAGACTAAAACTAGACTTATGAAACTATATCTTTGATTTGCACTTCGACAATGGCGGCTCGCAATTTTCTTTAAAGATAAAGATTGAAAAAATAAAAGTGAATTCATTAACTGATAAGTTGTACCAGTTGTACATTGTAAGTTGCAGCATTTGTACATTGTAAGTTGTATTGATGATTAGTTGAGGTTGTAAATCAATCAGTGATTGTACCTTTTAAGTTAGTGACTCTGAGTGTATAGAAATGTAATACATTTTACGAACAGAAAGCTTCATTGATATCTATTCTGTCACACAAGTTGTATTCTACTGGGGAATCATTGAAAACATTGTCTTGATGTCATTCGTAAACTCGTTGTGATGGTAGCTTTAGAAAAAAAAAAACCTCCCAGGTAGATGCAGCGGTTTTCGTATCAGTCCTTAAGCTGTCTCTTTCGAACAAAAAAAGTTGCCATCCATTGATCTCCCCAACACAAGTCGAGGAACGTTGATGTCTTTGAAGTGTCTGCGGAGGTCTTTCTCTTTTAGACTTTCCTTACCAGACTTAACGAACTAAAGCTCTTTAGCATGAGGTTGTTTGTCTTCTCTGCCACTCGCAATACTCCCCCCCCCCCACGAGATTGGAACTCATTCCAACCCTGATGTCGTGCAGCATGTGCAGGTTCTGAGACTGACCAAAACATCCTTTGTTGTTGTTGTGGTCCTGCCCTCCTTGCTCTACACAGAGAGACAACAACATCCCCCCCCCTCCTACGTCTTGGAGCACACAGCCAGTGTACTTCAAGTTTTAACGAAACAGCAACAAGTGAGTTGTTTTCAACCAAACTATTTCAACCATCTCTTTTTAAAAAGGCAGGTATCTTCAAAGCTGAATCTTAGCCACAGCAAACACACTCACACACACACAAACATACTACCCCCCCCCCCCTTTTCACCCCCATGTTTGTACTCATTTCAACAGAATCGTCTCCCTTTCTCTCCCCCCCCCCCCCTCCCTTATTTCTGTACATGCAAACATTTTTTTTTCTCCATTCTCTCATTCTCCCAAACCTCGCCTTATGATTGTAATGAAGTTCCACCAGAGGCGTAGGGAAAAGAGGGGTACGCTAGGAGAAACACAATGTGTATGTGGGAAGGGTGTAGGTCATATAATAAAAAACAAAAACTCCTGGCAGGGTCATTGTAACCTGGCACAGAATGTCAAGATTTTTTTAAATATTCTTTCTGTGTGTGTGTGTGTGTGTGTGTGTGTGTGTCAGAAAAAGCCGCTACTACATTCGTGTTCTCCTTCTGTCACGTTCAGATCTCAAACCAAAACATTCATATTATATGAACCATTTTTAAAACAAGCTTTAAAAATACAAGATTCGCCTAATTAATGTTTAGAGCGGCACAAGCTGCGGCAGACAAATATTCACATTTGACTAGGGTAACACCTATAGTAAAATCACTAAATTTAGAACGCCTTCAGGATAGAAGACTTAAAAGTAAAGTAAGCAATTATACATAAAACACTGAACCATAGTCTTCAAATACAAAAACAAAATTTAATAAAATACTCAGTAAGACCTAAAACTAAAGGCACATTCCTCGTTCCCTATGCTAGGACAAATTTGTACAAATACTCTTTCTTCCCTAGTGCTATTAGAGCATGGAATGGGTTGCCTGGGCTAGCAAGGAAAACCAGTGACTTTGCAGAATTTAGGTCATTGGTTAATATGCATGACTAAATGCATGACTCGTAAGACGTAATCATCTTCTTTTTTGAAGTAACGTCTGTATTATATGAGATAAGATAAGATTAACTACTGCATATACGTATTTATACATCTAAAAACTTATTATTAGTATCGTGATTGAGATAGGAAAAATTTATAATCATGAACTTCGCTCTAATGACAGACTACCGTTCTTTTTTAAATTCAGCGTTTAAATGTATATTAAAAGCTCTATATTTTTGACTACGAGATCATTGTGGTAACTACTTAATCCACTAATCCAATAAATAAAACACAATACGTCATCCAAGAAAAAGAAGTGGATAAACACTCTGGCTACCCAGTGGAACACAGTCAGGTCTTCAACAAAGGGAAATCATCCAAGCTTGTCTCTGTCATTCCAAGAAATTCTTCTGAATAGAAACTAGAACAGGACTGCCTAGAATGACGCTATCAATAGACTTTTTTTTTTTTTTAGTTCATTCATATTTCTTCTTATTGTTTTTTTTTTTTATTACCGCACAGTCGCTGTCACTGCTAAAAATAAACCAAAATAAACAAATATAATCAGTCTCACTTCCTCCATTGAAAGTTCTATGTTTACAACACCTCTATTCAAATTGGAACTTCAAGGAATCTTCATGGAGCCTAGACGCGTCGCGGATCTCCCTCCCCCCCCCCCTCCAAAAAAAAAAACCCCGGCTTTAACAATTTTCCTAGAAATGCAACAGTTGATGTATATCGCTGAGAAAAGAAGTACTAGCTGGTTGGCCACATTGGGGAAAACTCTATAGTTTGACCGTTATAATGTTTCAAAGTAAAAAATAAGTAGCCTAAATGTAAATTTGGCTTGAGAACTACACTTAGATCCAGAGTCAACATCAGTTTTGAAAGGGCTATCGCGTTCGCAATTTTCCAAATGCCATGCATTGTTGATTTAAGAGTTTAATAAATGAATGTTCAGGAAAATGTTGCGTATCGTCTTCTAAGTCTAGAGTCTATAGGCCTAGCATTGGAAGTAGTCAATGAACAAAATATGACGTTGTCAGCTGTAGTGTACCCTTTAGTTGTTTATTAAATTTAAAGTTTCTTTTAGTTTATTGATAGATTGTCTAGCTGAAACAGACAGTTGGAGAGCTTTCAGAGAGCTTTGCGGGACACACATTTGAGACGTAAAGGAAAGCCATTATGGAAGACAGGCGCAGAAGTCGGAAAGAAAACTGAAATAGACCGCCAGTGGACAACGGCTTTGTCTGGGAAGAATATGTAGGTCGCAACTGTGTTTGCGTAGTCACGTGATACTCTACACTCATCCTTATCTCCGTAATGGTAGACCTTGCCATTATCTGAGCGTTGCTTATATTGCTACGTCAATCTAATATAGATTGCATCTTATCATCTAGAAGTAAGATTTAGATCTAGACTAGATCTTAAGAGTTCTAAATCAGATCTAAATCTAGATCTAGTTCTAATCTAGATGTTCATACAATGAAAGTACCTGTAAATAATTGCCTTGCCCGCTGGCCGAATGGGTAACAGCGTTCCTTCCAGCAGCTGACAGTCACAACATCCATCACCCGGTTCGAATCAAATATTTTTAAAAAATTATTTTGTACAAACATTTTAATATATTTTAATTTGTATAATGGAAGTTTTTGTCCTGTTAAGAAATGCATTTTAAACATGTTTTTCTTGTTATTTACATCTCATTGAAAAGAATTACATCCATTTTGGGCCCCTGTGAAAGAGGTCTGCTCCACATAGTTCCTTCTGATAATCAGCGCTTGCATCTAGATTTAAAGTTCTGTTTTTGTTTTTTTTTAAATGTCGATCTCATTAAAATGAATAGCATCGGACCATTTCTTTCTACGGTACTTTGCGATTATTGTGTCAAGCGGTCATTTGCAATCAGTTGGTCAAGCGGTCATTTGCAATCAGTTGGTCAAGCGGTCATTTGCAATCAGTTGGTCAAGCGGTCATTTGCAATCAGTTGGTCAAGCGCTGTAAATTTGTTTGATTCTGTGTCCAAAGACAAAATAGAATGTAATTAGTTAATTAAAAAAAAATCCCGACCTGACACCAGAATGTGGAGTTGAGACTTTCCCATTCGAAACATTATTTCATTTTTAGACGAACAAAACGAATCGGTTACCAGGGGCGGTTCCAGGGGCGGTTCCAATGTGTTTCTCCAAAAGAAAAAAAGCTGCTGAAGGAATCGAAAGACCTTCCTTGACTCGCCTAAGACGTCACGCCGCTGGGTACAGGTGATGGCCGGGACTCTGCTATGACATAATAACTTTTGACGTTGAATGCATGTGCTAGGCTTGAAGCATACTATTTGTTTACCCGTATATCAAAGGTCAGGTCATAGGTGAAAGGTCGGGTCACATAATGGTAGCTGATCAATATATCTTCTATATGTGTTCATGATGTCTAGATGTATAGAGTTGTTGATTGGTTGTTTCATATTTTCCAATGGTTGTGAAACATCGAATATCGCAAGAGCAAGCATTGTAGAATTGAATAGGTATCTTAGGTCCTAGGACCTTAAGGTATTGGAAATACGGGTAGTTTTAGCCGCAGACCCGTGTGTTTGAGGGGGCAGAGATATATTTTATATACGTATACAGAATAGATGGTGAAATTCTACAGATGTCATATATGAATTGAACATATGGAACTTGGCGATGAAGTTTAAGTAGTTTTATACGCCACAGGGTGGCCGGCACGTGAAACTTTAGGACCACTACAGAAGCCAGACACTAAAAGTAACAAATAAAAATTTATACAAATTCTTGGAATTTGAGTCGGAGACTTTCTTGCGACTTTTAATCTTTATCCTTCCTCCCGACCCATCCGTTTTGCTGTCAAGGACATTAGATTGATACTTCCAGTAAGTTCTGAGGCCCCCCCCCCCCCAACACACACAAGAAGACAAGGTAACTAACTCTACAATAACAGAAATTACACAGACGGTCCTAAAAGCCTCCGCATCTCTGGCGCCCTCTGTAGTAATGTTAGATAATGGTAAACGCATTTGCTTTCTTGCCAAAAGAGTGATAGAGAGATTCAAGGGAGGGGGGGGGGGGGAGGGGGAACAGGGGCGCGTGTGAAGAGCGAAAGGAAACGAAGAGTGAAATTTCGTTCTACTGAATGGAGCGTCAAACTTACACCTCGTGAGTTACATGACAAGGTGGGGGAGGTGGGGGGGGGGGGTTTGAAGAAAACTTGTCTCCCTGCCAGATAGCTTCGGAGCAAAATAACATAAGTATAGGTAAAAGTATGGAGATAGATATATCGAGAGAGAGAGAGAGATAGAGGGAGAGAGAGAGAGAGAGAGAGAACAAGTGATTGTGAGAGAGACAGAGAGAGACAGAGAGAAACTGGGAGAAATATATCGAAAGAGTCGAATGATTGTGAAGTTTGATACATGCTTAAAATCAGAATAAGGTATTATTAGATTTGCTGTTTACGGAAATAGGTAGAACTAATATGAGAGAAAGAGAGAGAGAGAGAGAGAGAGAGAGAGAGAGACGAAAGGAGAGACAGTTGTGAGGGAATAGTACAGGAGGTTTAATGTTGACAAGTTGATCGAAATAAAGGGACAGAATTGAGACGAATGTAAGGAGGCGTTTCTCAAGTTGTTGCGGATGGGCTCTCACCTTTTGTTGTTCAAAGACATAAAATCTGTTAGATTCACATTGTAGTTACAAATCCATATTTCAGATTTACTATTAATCAAATAAAAAACTATAGAAATTTCATTAAATTTTGACGCTGATTTATCTTCAAAGAATATGCCATTCATTCTGTATGTGAAATATAAAAAGAAAAGAAGGTTTCTTAACACCTCGTAGCCAATCTGGAGTCTGTCCTTCTTTCTTACGTTCTGTCTCAAATGTTCAAGAGTGGAGGATCATACGACGAACAAACCGAGACCAATCGTTTTAGAAGGCTTCCACACTCACCTGCGCCGTCACAACCTATCGGCAGTTTAGACCAAAAGCTAGCTGCCACGACACAGGTCAATGTTGAGCTAGTTGCCACTACACAGGTCGTGACGTCGCAGGTCAATGATTAGGCCTACTATAACAACATGTCTCTACCTACAAACATGCACGCTCGACTGCTTCGAATGTCTCTTCGGTGTCCACCTGTCCCTTTATTTTAAATGCGCCTCAGCATGAATTTCTGAAGCTCAAAACATAGAAAAGCTCCTAGCACCGGGGCTCAGACCCTGACCCCGTTGTGGGAGTTTACAGCGTTCTTCTAGACTCCTTCTAAGTGGCTAAGGAAGGTGGAAACGTAATATTTTTTGTTTTGGTCTTTGAAGTAACACTAGAAAACGTTTGAGAACCACTGATGTATGGACGGGAAAAAAGAGGAAAGGAAAAAGAGAAAGGAATGATATAAAGGTTCTTACACATGGCTTCAGGGGGTTTGCCAACTTGCGTAAGAGAGCTATTCAAGTAGTAGGCCTCACAATGCGAGTGCGTGTGCGTGAATTAGAGAGCGAGAGAGAGAGAGAGAAAGAGAAAGTGTGTGTGTGTTTGTGTGGGGGGATACTAGTATACGAGTGAAGGGTCCTGTTTGACTTGGGCTCGTGCCATCAGAGCGCGTGCTCGTGACCTTCACAGTATGCAGGACTCCAAGAAGAAGATGAGAGTAAAAGTATGCCTTGAGATAAAGATGCTCAATTTTTTTTTGTTCAAAGTCTGCCCTTTCCAAAGTGTTGCTATCAGGCTTACTGAAGTTTGTGACTAGAGTAATATTTCATCTCAATGTATTGGGTAGGGGACAGATAGCGATGCACCCACCAAATGTGCTTTCATTTTGACTAATAGAATAATAAGGCTTCTCCGCATTTGTTCGCTAAATTTTTAATTTGATTTTTGTGTGTCTCAGACGATAATATTTTTATAGAAAGGCTGCAATACAATTGGAAACATGTATGCTCGGAAATCTATTTCGTTTTTCTTCGGAAAAATGCTGGTGTACTTTTGTACAATTTGAAGGACTTGTTTATTATAATGAACTTTTTTTTTTTTAACGTTGAAATACTTTTTAACTTAGAAGTTCATTTTTCACTTAGAGTACAGTTTGTTAAAAACATTTTAATTAACAATTCTAGCAGAAAATCCAATAATATTTGGAATCGTCAACTGACTGCAATATTTTCTTCCTTTCTATCCCTCTCTCTCTCATTCTAGTTCTTTGATCTTAATTTTTTTTTTTCTCAACTGACGTCCCATGTTATGGGCTAGGTCAGCCAATCCTGAGGCTTTAGACTTATGTTACAACTGAAGGTATCCGAATAATGTCTTTCAGAAATACAAACATCAGATCCTCTCAATATCGTGCTGTCAAGCTAGCCGTGGTTGCAGTCGAGATAGTAATACAGAAACACTGTGTCGTCATGTGGTTGCAGTCGAGATAGTAGGTAACACAGAAACGCTGTGTCGTCACGTAGTTGCAGTCGAGATAGTAATACAGAAACACTGTGTCGTCACGTGGTTGCAGTCGAGATAGTAATACAGAAACACTGTGTCGTCATGTGGTTGCAGTCGAGATAGTAATACAGAAACACTGTGTCGTCATGTGGTTGCAGTCGAGATAGTAATACAGAAACACTATGTCGTCATGTGGTTGCAGTCGAGATAGTAGGTAACACAGAAACGCTGTGTCGTCACGTAGTTGCAGTCGAGATAGTAATACAGAAACACTGTGTCGTCACGTGGTTGCAGTCGAGATAGTAATACAGAAACACTGTGTCGTCATGTGGTTGCAGTCGAGATAGTAATACAGAAACACTGTGTCGTCATGTGGTTGCAGTCGAGATAGTAATACAGAAACACTATGTCGTCATGTGGTTGCAGTCGAGATAGTAATACAGAAACACTGTGTCGTCATGTGGTTGCAGTCGAGATAGTAGGTAACACAGAAACGCTGTGTCGTCACGTAGTTGCAGTCGAGATAGTAATACAGAAACACTGTGTCGTCACGTGGTTGCAGTCGAGATAGTAATACAGAAACACTGTGTCGTCACGTGGTTGCAGTCGAGATAGTCAGTAACACAGAAACACTGTGTCGTCACGTGGTTGCAGTCGAGATAGTAATACAGAAACACTGTGTCGTCACGTGGTTGCAGTCGAGATAGTCAGTAACACAGAAACACTGTGTCGTCACGTGGTTGCAGTCGAGATAGTCAGTAACACAGAAACACTGTGTCGTCATGTGGTTGCAGTCGAGATAGTAATACAGAAACACTGTGTCGTCACGTGGTTGCAGTCGAGATAGTCAGTAACACAGAAACACTGTGTCGTCATGTGGTTGCAGTCGAGATAGTAATACAGAAACACTATGTCGTCATGTGGTTGCAGTCGAGATAGTAATACAGAAACACTGTGTCGTCATGTGGTTGCAGTCGAGATAGTAATACAGAAACACTGTGTCGTCATGTGGTTGCAGTCGAGATAGTAATACAGAAACACTGTGTCGTCATGTGGTTGCAGTCGAGATAGTAATACAGAAACACTGTGTCGTCATGTGGTTGCAGTCGAGATAGTAATACAGAAACACTGTGTCGTCATGTGGTTGCAGTCGAGATAGTAATACAGAAACACTGTGTCGTCATGTGGTTGCAGTCGAGATAGTAATACAGAAACACTGTGTCGTCATGTGGTTGCAGTCGAGATAGTAATACAGAAACAATATGTCGTCATGTGGTTGCAGTCGAGATAGTCAGTAATACAGAAACACTGTGTCGTCATGTGGTTGCAGTCGAGATAGTAATACAGAAACACTGTGTCGTCACGTGGTTGCAGTCGAGATAGTAATACAGAAACACTGTGTCGTCATGTGGTTGCAGTCGAGATAGTAATACAGAAACACTGTGTCGTCATGTGGTTGCAGTCGAGATAGTCAGTAACACAGAAACACTGTGTCGTCATGTGGTTGCAGTCGAGATAGTAATACAGAAACACTGTGTCGTCACGTGGTTGCAGTCGAGATAGTAATACAGAAACACTGTGTCGTCATGTGGTTGCAGTCGAGATAGTCAGTAACACAGAAACACTGTGTCGTCATGTGGTTGCAGTCGAGATAGTCAGTAACACAGAAACACTGTGTCGTCATGTGGTTGCAGTCGAGATAGTCAGTAACACAGAAACACTGTGTCGTCATGTGGTTGCAGTCGAGATAGTCAGTAACACAGAAACACTGTGTCGTCATGTGGTTGCAGTCGAGATAGTAATACAGAAACACTGTGTCGTCACGTGGTGATTGCAGTCGAGATAGTCAGTAACACAGAAACACTGTGTCGTCACGTGGTTGCAGTCGAGATAGTAACACAGAAACACTGTGTCGTCATGTGGATGCAGTCGAGATAGTCAGTAACACAGAAACACTGTGTCGTCATGTGGTTGCAGTCGAGATAGTAATACAGAAACACTGTGTCGTCATGTGGTTGCAGTCGAGATAGTAATACAGAAACACTGTGTCGTCACGTGGTTGCAGTCGAGATAGTAATACAGAAACACTGTGTCGTCATGTGGTTGCAGTCGAGATAGTAACACAGAAACACTGTGTCGTCATGTGGTTGCAGTCGAGATAGTAATACAGAAACACTGTGTCGTCATGTGGTTGCAGTCGAGATAGTAATACAGAAACACTGTGTCGTCATGTGGTTGCAGTCGAGATAGTAACACAGAAACACTGTGTCGTCATGTGGTTGCAGTCGAGATAGTAATACAGAAACACTGTGTCGTCATGTGGTTGCAGTCGAGATAGTAATACAGAAACACTGTGTCGTCATGTGGTTGCAGTCGAGATAGTAACACAGAAACACTGTGTCGTCATGTGGTTGCAGTCGAGATAGTAATACAGAAACACTGTGTCGTCACGTGGTTTCAGTCGAGATAGTAATACAGAAACACTGTGTCGTCACGTGGTGATTGCAGTCGAGATAGTCAGTAACACAGAAACACTGTGTCGTCACGTGGTTGCAGTCGAGATAGTCAGTAACACAGAAACACTGTGTCGTCATGTGGTTGCAGTCGAGATAGTCAGTAACACAGAAACACTGTGTCGTCATGTGGTTGCAGTCAAGATAGTCAGTAACACAGAAACACTGTGTCGTCATGTGGTTGCAGTCGAGATAGTAATACAGAAACACTGTGTCGTCACGTGGTTTCAGTCGAGATAGTAATACAGAAACACTGTGTCGTCACGTGGTTGCAGTCGAGATAGTCAGTAACACAGAAACACTGTGTCGTCATGTGGTTGCAGTCGAGATAGTCAGTAACACAGAAACACTGTGTCGTCACGTGGTTGCAGTCGAGATAGTCAGTAACACAGAAACACTGTGTCGTCATGTGGTTGCAGTCGAGATAGTAATACAGAAACACTGTGTCGTCACGTGGTTGCAGTCGAGATAGTCAGTAACACAGAAACACTGTGTCGTCATGTGGTTGCAGTCGAGATAGTCAGTAACACAGAAACACTGTGTCGTCGTGTGGTTGCAGTCGAGATAGTCAGTAACACAGAAACACTGTGTCGTCACGTGTTATCTCTCCCCCCCCCCACGTACTTTGTTTTTGTCCCCTCAATAATTGGGTACATGATAGGTTGTACAGTAGTTGCCTTCTCTTGATTTTGTTTTGTTTTGGTTGTTTGAGTTGGCAAGTGTTTCCTTGGAAATGAAGTCAACAACGTCTCATCCTCAACACGAGTGATTGGCTAGTCGTCAACGTAGCAGTGTCGACACATTAGTCACGTGTTCTAGTTCCGATCGACGTCACGTCATACGTTTCAGCTTGATCCGAGAATGGGTTTGGGAGAAACAACATGTTCAAAATTTTTACCAGACAGACAGACAGACAGACAGAGTGAGTTGATCTAAGCTTTGTAAAAAGCTGTGAACCTCTGGCTTCACGCACTCAACCCCTGCATTTATTGTGCCTCCATCTCCTCAGTGTGCTAGTTGTTCGCTCTAGTGAGTGGAGGAAGTCTTAACAACGTGCACCTGGCTGTCCAGTGACGTCTGCGAATCTCTCCATCATGCCTAAGCCGCCAAATGACACGTGCAGTCATGCAGACGGCTTTTCATTTGGAGTGCCAACCACCAAAGTGCTAAACCAATGCACAGTTGGCAACGTCGAAATAATAAACTTATCCAGAGTTGGCAGGGCTTTTACGAAAGAGTGAAAAAATGAGGAGGAACATGATATAATCCCCAGTTTGAGTGAACAAAAAATGGTATTTATATTTCAGGTTAGTAATATTAATGTCAACATGATGGATATTAGGCATATATATATATATACACTAATACCCGATTCATTAATTGAAACCAACAACAACAATATCTATTTATAAACTGCTTAGCTATTAGGATGTCCAGAAACAAGCCTTGTTGTTTTCCGACATTAAGTTACTATAATTAATTAATTATTGTCAATAATATACTATTGTTTTCAGACTTTTTGGATAAAATTTTTATATCAATAAAAGAGAAAAAAAAAATTAAAAAATATATATATATATTTCATTTCAAACACCAATTGGGTGTGCTTTGACCGCGTAGGAATTTCTTACTGTGTTGTACATCTGTATTAATACATTTTCCTGGCGGACGGTCAAAATGCTGTTTAGTACATTACGTTGCACATGTGAGTAGGCGAAAGCATAAATTGGCCACGAACTCGGCATTACACTCAGCGACCAAATAGCGGCTACAGAAGTCACATTTTCTATGTTCGAATTCTTTCGCCTTACGGAAGAGGATCATTCAACGCATTGGTAGATCAATGAAGTATATCTCTATGGGTGGCTGAAATTCCAGTCATTTTGAGTAACAAACTAATTATGCAATTTGGTCTAAAAGAAATGTTTTGAATCTACTGGATGACTTTTTTACTTCATAATCTTCTTCTTGAACTTTTTCTTTTTTCACATTGTCATCTTTTGACTTTCTCATCTTTTGACTTTCTCATCTTTTGACTTTCTCATCTATCTCTAGACTTTCTCATCTCATGACTTTCTCATCTCATGACTTTCTCATCTTTTGACTTTCTCATCTCTTGACTTTCTCATCTTTTGACTTTCTCATCATTTAACTTTCTCATCTCTTGACTTTCTCATCTCTTGACTTTCTCATCTTTTGACTTTCTCATCTATCTCTAGACTTTCTCATTTTTTTAACTTACTTATCTCTTGACTTTCTCATTTCTTGACTTTCTCATCTCTTGACTTTCTCATCTCTTGAATTTCTCATCTTTTTGACTTTCTCATCTCTTGAATTTCTCATCTCTAGACTTTCTTATCTTTTGACTTTCTCATCTTTTGACTTTCTCATCTCTTGACTTTCTCATCTTTTGACTTTCTCATCTTTTGACTTTCTCATCTTTTGACTTTCTCATCTTTTGACTTTCTCATCTTTTTACTTTCTCATTTTTTTAAACTTTCTCATCTCTTGAATTTCTCATCTCTAGACTTTCTCATCTTTTGACTTTCTCATCTTTTGACTTACTCATCTCTTGAATTTCTCATCTTTTGACTTTCTCATCTCTTGAATTTCTCATCTGTAGACTTTCTCATCTTTTGACTTTCTCCTCTTTTGACTTTCTCATCTCTCGACTTTCTCATCTTTTGAATTTCTCATCTTTTGACTTTCTCATCTTTTGACTTTCTCATCTATCTCTAGACTTTCTCATTTTTTTAACTTACTTATCTCTTGACTTTCTTATCTCTTGACTTTCTCATCTTTTGACTTTCTCATCTTTTGACTTTTTCATCTCTAGACTTTCTCATCTTTTGACTTTCTCATCTTTTGACTTTTTCATCTCTAGACTTTCTCATCTTTTGACTTTCTCTTGACTTTCTCATTACTTGATTCTCTCCTCTTTTGATCTTGACCAGTTGTGCCTTTGCTTGGTTGAATTTCTCCTCAAAGAAAGCAAACCTCTGTTTTCCCCCAAATCCAAGAATAGAAATGAAGATTACTTTGATTCACAAATACAATTCAAAGACTATGGCAGTGTTTACTCGTCTGTCCATCCCTCTAGTCTACACCAAAACAAAATCCTGCAATGTTTAAGCTTGCTGTATTCTTGAACGTTTTCATTTCTAAAGTTCTGTTTGACATGTTTCAGATAGAAAATTATTACACACTAACTGAAACCTCCCGCAGGACGGCGGGAGGTGTAGGCGGGCATGGTTCGAACCAGAAACCATGATGACAACATTCCAGGGCGCATACCACACAACTAGACAACCATCCTGGAATATTGTTGAATTGTGTCCTGTTCTGGACTGTCCATCGTTTGACTGTAAGTCATTGGTCTGCTTTCGCTTCTATCTCTTAGACCTGCTGCTACAATCCACGGGACGTCCGTTTATACAAGTTGTTGCTGTGGTTGATTTGTTGTTGCTGTGGTTGATTTGTTGTTGCTGTGGTTGATTTGTTGTTGCTGTGGTTGATTTGTTGTTGCTGTGGTTGATTTGTTGTTGCTGTGGTTGATTTGTTGTTGCTGTGGTTGATTTGTTGTTGCCTTTTTTTTTTATCGTTACAAAAATTAATCATTAAAAACAATAAATGAGTAGTCTGTTGCTATGGTTGAATGAGTTTAGTCTGTTGCTATGGTTGAATGAGTTTAGTCTGTTGCTATGGTTGAATGAGTTTAGTCTGTTGCTGTGGTTGAATGAGTTTAGTCTGTTGCTATGGTTGAATGAGTTTAGTCTGTTGCTATGGTTGAATGAGTTTAGTCAGTTGCTGTATTTGAATGAGTTTAGTCTGCTGCTATGGTTGAATGAGTTTAGTCTGTTGCTATGGTTGAATGAGTTTAGTCTGTTGCTATGGTTGAATGAGTTTAGTCTGTTGCTATGGTTGAATGAGTTTAGTCTGTTGCTATGGTTGAATGAGTTTAGTCTGTTGCTATGGTTGAATGAGTTTAGTCTTTTGCTGTGGTTGAATGAGTTTAGTCTGTTGCTATGGTTAAATGAGTTTAGTCTGTTGCTATGGTTGAATGAGTTTAGTCTGTTGCTATGGTTGAATGTGTTTAGTCTGTTGCTATGGTTGAATGAGTTTAGTCTGTTGCTATGGTTGAATGAGTTTAGTCTGTTGCTATGGTTGAATGAGTTTAGTCTTTTGCTGTGGTTGAATGAGTTTAGTCTGTTGCTGTGGTTGAATGAGTTTAGTCTGTTGCTGTGGTTGAATAAGTTTAGTCTGTTGCTATGGTTGAATGAGTTTAGTCTGTTGCTATGGTTGAATGAGTTTAGTCAGTTGCTGTATTTGAATGAGTTTAGTCTGCTGCTATGGTTGAATGAGTTTAGTCTGTTGCTATGGTTGAATGAGTTTAGTCTGTTGCTATGGTTGAATGAGTTTAGTCTGTTGCTATGGTTGAATGAGTTTAGTCTGTTGCTGTGGTTGATTTGTTGTTGCCTTTTTTTTCGATCGTTACAAAAATTAATCATTAAAAACAATAAATGAGTAGTCTGTTGCTATGGTTGAATGAGTTTAGTCTGTTGCTATGGTTGAATGAGTTTAGTCTGTTGCTATGGTTGAATGAGTTTAGTCTGTTGCTGTGGTCAAATGAGTTTAGTCTGTTGCTGTGGTTGAATGAGTTTAGTCTGTTGCTATGGTTGAATGAGTTTAGTCTGTTGCTATGGTTGAATGAGTTTAGTCTGTTGCTATGGTTGAATGAGTTTAGTCTGTTGCTATGGTTGAATGAGTTTAGTCTGTTGCTATGGTTTTAGAGCGAATAGAACTTAAAGTAGGCGGAGAGCGGATGTCTTGAAGGGAGGGGGCGTGGGAGGCGAGGCAGGGGCGTCTCGCCCTTTACTGCTGATGACAGAGCCCAATTATCAGACGTCAGAAAGCCAATGACTTACAGCACAACTTTCTTAATTAGATGGCGGAAGGCAACCAGCTGTACAGCCTTTTTTTTCCTGCACTACTTTAGACACACACACACGCACACACACTCCCACTCTTTCCCATACTTTTTACAACACACACACACACACACGAACATCTTAAAGCTTTAGCGAAGAAAGTCAGAACTAAGTATATACACTTTGTCTTTCTGTACAATTAGAAGTCAGAACTAAGTATATACACTTTGTCTTTCTGTACAATTAGAAGTCAGAACTATGTACATACACTTTGTCTTTCTGTACAATTAGAAGTCAGAACTATGTACATACACTTTGTCTTTCTGTACAATTAGAAGTCAGAACTATGCACATACACTTTGTCTTTCTGTACAATTAGAAGTCAGAACTATGTACATACACTTTGTCTTTCTGTACAATTAGAAGTCAGAACTATGTACATACACTTTGTCTTTCTGTACAATTAGAAGTCAGAACTATGTACATACACTTTGTCTTTCTGTACAATTACAAGTCAGAACTAAACCAAGCTGCGTGTGTGTTCACATTAGAGCAGTGTTTGAATGTATTTTTGTCCGTGGGGAAAACCCACGATTCTGCTTTGAGTTATCTGTCTTTCACGATTCTGCTTGAGTTATCTGTCTGTCTTTCACGATTGTGCTTTGAGTTATCTGTCTTTCACGATTCTGCTTGAGTTATCTATCTGTTTTTCACGATTCTGCTTTGAGTTATCTGTCTTTCACGATTGTGCTTTGAGTTATCTGTCTTTCACGATTGTGCTTTGAGTTATCTGTCTTTCACGATTGTGCTTTGAGTTATCTGTCTTTCACGATTCTGCTTTGAGTTATCTGTCTTTCACGATTGTGCTTTGAGTTATCTGTCTTTCACGATTCTGCTTTGAGTTATCTGTCTTTCACGATTCTGCTTGAGTTATCTGTCTTTCACGATTCTGCTTGAGTTATCTGTCTGTCTTTCACGATTGATTCTCGAAAACCCAAAGCAACTTTACAAACATATGATTTCCTCTTATTACAAAGCTTATATCAACTTTGTCTGTCTGGTAAAAAGTTTGTACACGTTATTTCTCCGATAACGATTCTCGGATCAAGATGAAATTTTGCACAATTATTTCTTGTACCTTATAAAACAATAATCAATTTTAAAAAAACAACAACAATTAGTTGAATGATTGTTAATTAATTTTTTTTTTGTTTTGAACAAGGGGAAGAAATTGTACTTGGCATATGTGATGGTATAAATTGAATTAGGCTCCTTAAGAAAGCTCGAGCCATGAGTTCAAATTGAAGTTGTACAATTTTTTTAAAGCATTTAAAATGAAAGCGATCAGGGCAACATTTGCATAGACACACCTTCTTCTTTCACCCCACCTTCTTCTTTCACCCCACCTTCTTCTTTCACCCCACCTTCTTCTTTCACCCCACCTTCTTCTTTCACCCCACCTTCTTCTTTCACCCCACCTTCTTCTTTCACCCCACCTTTTTCTTTCACCCCACCTTCTTCTTTCACCCCACCTTCTTCTTTCACCCCACCTTCTTCTTTCACCCCACCTTCTTCTTTCACCCCACCTTCTTCTTTCACCACACCTTCTTCTTTCACCCCACCTTCTTCTTTCACCACACCTTCTTCTTTCACCACACCTTCTTCTTTCACCCCACCTTCTTCTTTCACCCCACCTTCTTCTTTCACCACACCTTCTTCTTTCACCCCACCTTCTTCTTTCACCCCACCTTCTTCTTTCACCCCACCTTCTTCTTTCACCCCACCTTCTTCTTTCACCCCACCTTCTTCTTTCACCCCACCTTTTTCTTTCACCCCACCTTTTTCTTTCACCCCACCTTTTTCTTTCATCCCACCTTTTTCTTTCACCCCACCTTTTTCTTTCATCCCACCTTTTTCTTTCACCCCACCTTTTTCTTTCATCCCACCTTTTTCTTTCACCCCACCTTTTTCTTTCACCCCACCTTTTTCTTTCATCCCACCTTTTTCTTTCACCCCACCTTTTTCTTTCATCCCACCTTTTTCTTTCACCCCACCTTCTTCTTTCACCCCACCTTCTTCTTTCACCCCACCTTCTTCTTTCATCCCACCTTTTTCTTTCATCCCACCTTCTTCTTTCACCCCACCTTCTTCTTTCACCCCACCTTCTTCTTTCACCCCACCTTTTTCTTTCATCCCACCTTTTTCTTTCATCCCACCTTCTTCTTTCACCCCACCTTTTTCTTTCACCCCACCTTTTTCTTTCACCCCACCTTCTTCTTTCACCCCACCTTCTTCTTTCACCCCACCTTCTTCTTTCACCCTACCTTTCCCAACAGTCCAGACAAGTGGTAGGATCAAAGCACATTGAGAATGCTAATAGCATGACATTGCCGTAAATGAAAACAATTAGTAAAATTATTTCTAATAGCACGCATTTATTATTGTAAGTCTAGAGTCTAGAGTCTAGATCTATTAGAAATTTAATTACACGACTGATCAAAACTAACTGATACAAATACAGTTAATTAAATTATTAAAAAAATACTTTAAAATTAAAAATGTTTTTCTTGTTTTTCTATTGTGCTCAAACACCGGCTAATTTAGTCTCTCGAAAACATACCAACTTTTTATTGTAAATACATATGATCGTAGTCATAAACTATTTTTTGAAAGTGAGAAATGTAGTCCTATTAATGTAAATCACAGTCTTTGTAATATATAGGGCAGGTAATGTAAAGGTCGTCTGTTTCTATGGCCCACGGTTAACGAGGGTGTCATGTGGCCAGCACAACGACCAACCGCCTTTACTTTTACCCAACTAATGTCAGGTGCCCATTAGAGCTGGGTGAACTCAGAAGTGCCCCAAAGATCCCGAAACTAAAAACATCAAGTCTTCACCAGGATTCTAACCCTGAATCCTCGGTTCGGAAGCCAAGCGCTTTACCACTCAACCACCGCGCCTCCACCTAGTACTGTGACACACGCTCAATCAATCATACATTCAAAACAATCATGCAATCAATTAGGATTAGATATATGTTATATACAATGAATTATTGGAATGTTCTAAATTGGAATTGAGTCTCCGTGAGTTCTATTCAAACTAGCTGCTAGTACGCTGCAGTTATGAGAATGTCTCTGGACTACTTGAGATATACAACTATAACATTCAAACAGCACAACGTCCCAGGGATTCCAGTCATGGGCCATGAGTCTCTGGAGGCGTAGTCTCGACTCTTATGACAACATATGTTGTTGGTTGGTTCTATATCACATCTCAACATCGCCCAATTATTACAAACTAGAACTGGTGGATTCCCGAACTCTATTCTACGCAACTAGCTTTTTTTCATCTTTCGTTCTTTCCCTCCCTTTCCATACACACAATGATCTGGAACATGATGTGGGGGGTAATGATGCGTGTCGGTATCACTGGGATGGATTTACGTTCAACTGGGGAGACCCTATGTCCCTACGATAAACAGTGCATACGCGCCAAATAGAATCTACATCTAGGTGTGTACACCACGTTCCCACGGTCTTTGCCAGAAATACACCTGGCTGATTTTTATTTTCTCTTCTCTCTCTCTCCTAAACTCTGAATTTCTCTCTCTTAACTCTCTCTTCCCCCCATTGCATACATTTTTTTGTAACTCTCATGGCGCACTTCTCCCTATCGACACCCCCCCCCCCCCGTGTGCCTAATAATCACAGAAAGGAATAAAAAAACAAAAACAACAGATTCCATAATTACAAATCTCCGTCAAGTGTCTTGCCAGAGTAAGACCTCAATAGAATCTCTGCCTCTTCTCTTGCCAGAGTTTTACTTCAATAGAATCTCTCCCTTTTTACTGGCCAGGGTTTGAAATCAATATAATCTCTGCCTCTTCTCTTGCCAGAGTTTTACTTCAATAGAATCTCTCCCTTTTTACTGGCCAGGGTTTGACCTCAATAGAATCTCTGCCTCTTCTCTTGCCAGAGTTTTACTTCAATAGAATCTCTCCCTTTTTACTGGCCAGGGTTTGACCTCAATAGAATCTCTGCCTCTTCTCCCACAATCTGACTATCATCCCGGTCATTTTTTTTACCTTTCTTCTAAACGTATGACAGTTTTTGTTTTTATTTTATCGCGTGTGTGTGTTTGTGTGTGTGTGTATTGTCTTTTGCCCTATCACAGGGGTACGTTTTTTTCATTCTCATCTTTTTGTTTTTATCTTTGTAATAATTTATTTGAACTCCCTTCTTCCCCCCATGTTTACGATAAGATTCCCTCCCCTTCTACCCACACACTTGATGTTTTTTCTCACCTTTATCCCCCCCCCCCCCCAAATCTCTGCTAACTGCTGAAGATTGAGACCGGGAGGGAAACACATTACATGCAACATTTTTTTTTGGGGGGGGGGGGGGTAGGGAGGGGTCATCATAACCCTTTTATTCTTTTAAATCTCTTTCTTATTGTCCCCTTGAAAGAGAAAACCCGCTATCAGTTCTGAGCAGTCTGTCCGTCCGTTCCTCTGGCTGTGTGTCACGTTTGGTTCTAAAAAAAAAATTTTAAAAGCGCTGCTGAAAATCCGAATTCATGTATTCTGTAGCGTGTTTAATATATGTGTAATGGTTCATTTTGGAAGCCAAACTTGAACTTATTATGCCAATCGTTCACCATATTTAAAACACGAAAATCTGCGTAGAGTTTTGATAAAAAATGAAATACACTATGGTTACTCAGAGCAGATATTTGGAGGTCAGGATAACAAAAGACGGAAGTTACACATTTATAGTCAGTCACACAGTAGATATTAAAGTGAGAGAGTCTGTCAGGATCTCTATAAATATATATATACTATATTAGTGCCACATATTCTACAATATAATCTTCAAAAGTGTTTCTTTAACAAAAAAATCATCACAATAATCGCAAACAATTGAATGTTTACAAAGCACATATTTTAGTGCATACGTGCGAAAGTATTGCGTTACCAATGATAACAGTTGATGATAGAGATCAATAGTATCTTGAACGTGCTATTTTCATTGTTTCTTTTTACTTTTGGTTATTCACATATTGTATGTTGCCATTGATGTTGTATGTTGTTTTTCTCATGTTATGTCTTGTCATTCACGTGTTGTATGTTGTGTTTCTTATGTTATATGTTGTCATTCAATTGTATGTTGTGTTACTCCCGTATCTTGTTATTCAAGTGCTGAATGTTACCTAAGTAGTTACGTTGCTTAAATTGCATGTGTTGTCCGAAAGACCTTGTAATAATACATCCTATAGATAATTTGACTTCACTATATCATTTTAATATTCCATGCGCAATTGTTAGTTTATTGTCCATCTACTTTAGAGGAAGAAACTAGAACGGACTAGAAACTTAATGACATTAATTTCATCCAAATAAAATAAGAAGAAGAAAGAAAATACATCCAGTCTGTGTCGGCTTACGTTCAATAAACTCAATTTCTTTTTCTACAGATTTTCTTTTTCCTCGTAAAAACACGATTAGATAAGATTATGTTCTACTTCATACTTTACAATGACAGCAGCGGGCCCAATACCGGAAGTTGCGCACACGCTTTGTTGTGTAAAACGTCACAGCCAGCGGCATTTCATGATAGAATAATGCATTAATCTCTAACCCAGTAGTAGTTTTCAAACCCCTATGACAACAGACCCCCTCATTTCCGGTCACCTCATTTGCAAAAGATTAAATTGGCTGAGAACAATTCTGCTGGAGCCAACCACAGTTTTATGTATTAAGCTTATGCACTTATTGTTTCATTATTTTTACATAAAATGTACAGCATTTAGCAGAACAGGAAGTTTGAAAAACTGTTCGGTTAATATAAATGTAATTACTTAATTAAATTAGAAAGTAAAGTTCCCATTTTAAACCTTGGGGTCTATAGGGAAGGTCATCTGTTTATAAGGCCCACGGTTAACGAAGATGTCATGTGATCAGCACATAAACCAAATTTCCCCCATCAAATAACACGTTGGGTGGACTCAGAGGCGCCTTTGAAATCCAATCACAAAACTAAAAATCCAGTCTTCACCAGGATTCGAGCCCGGGATCCCTGGTTCGGAAGCAAAGCGCCTAAATAAAGAAAAAAAAACATTAAAAAAAAAAGATTAATACAGACATGTAGAAACGATGAATGCACTAACATTACTGTTTAGATGACGTAAGTGTGCTTATACCATCTAGTATAAGACCAAAGCAAATTTTATATTTTCACCATTGAACTTCTAAGGTTGAGGATTTCAATTGCATTGGGTTTGTTTTTTAATACATTACTTTCGTCTATAGTCTAAATTTAAAAAAAAAATCTTGAACACACACACAACGATTTATTCATTTGAATCTAATTAGATCAAGACCTAGCTTCTTTTCTTTTTTTCCTTTAACAAGCTCGTTACTAGCAAATAATGACATTTGCACACACACACACACACACAAAATGTTACAAATTATAGTTTTTTATTGTGACAAAAAATATCGATAAAAAATCTGTTAATGAATGCTATGGGCAGACGACAAACCGCTCTCCAGTGCTGAGAAAATAGCAGCAGTGTTGACATGGCAGAGACACTCGAAAAATCCTGGCCACCGAGGCTGTCTCCCAAAAGAAAAACAAGTGTTCTTTTCATGTCCGGCCCGACAGAACAGGATGACCGATGTGGACGTTCACATTTTTTTTTATTTAGCATATATTTTTTTTTCCATGACAAGAAATACAAAAATATTGAATTGTTTGAGTAATAAAGAAATTTTTTCACAAGATCTTGAAAACTAAATTGTCATCCACTCGTCCTTTAATTAGCTGCTCCCAACAGGCAATGTTCTCTGGGATTATGTCCATTGGTGTCATGGAATGAAAGCAAAGAGACACCACCACAATACCCCCTCCACAGTGTCTCTCTTTGAGGACGTCCTCCTTGTCTTGTCAACATAATGAAAGTTGAACAAATAAATATTTGAATATTCCATCGGACCAAGTTGACAGAGGGGGATCCTGTGATTGGCAGTGTCGGGAAAGGGTGGGGTAGGGGGAGGAGTGGTAATGGGTTAATTCAGACCCACAGTATGCAGTGTTAGAAACTGATTTTAGTCATTGTTTTAAGGGAGGCCAAAGATTGTTTGGGGTAATAGTTTCTTTAAGATGTGTAAGTACAATGTAATGCTCTACTATAGGCTACATCACCAATAGATACAAGGCAGTTTGTTAGTATTATTATTATTATATAATTGAACTAATACCCCTTATTTGCTACTGCCAGCGTCAAGCTTCGTAAGAAAGAAACGCATTTCATTGTAGTCCATTTAACAGTGTCCACTGATGAATTGTCTAGTGATGTGGCAGGTCTGCAGCAGTACTACCTTCTGACAGGCTACGAGAATCTATTTAGGAATGTTAAGGACCTTGAAGGTGTCTGCGAGGTGCGTTTTCATTATCCCCCGAGTTGATATAACAACAGGCTATATTGTATTATTATTATTGTATTATTGTAGTATTATAAATTGCTTTTTATAGCACATTCTCAGCACGATATGGTAAAATCTCTTTTTCAGAACATTCGGGATCTCTAAGAAAAGGTTTTCATGCAACATTTAGCTTGTGTCGATATTCAACTCAAGCCCCCATTTGATAGGCTCATACTTGAGCCGCCTTGATAGGTTCAAGCTTGAGCCCCCTTGATAGGTTCATACTTGATCCCCCTTGATAGGTTCATACTTGAGCCGCATTGATAGGTTCATACTTGAGCCGCCTTGATAGGTTCAAGCTTGAGCCCCCTTGATAGGTTCATACTTGATCCCCCTTGATAGGTTCATACTTGATCCCCCTTGATAGGTTCATACTTGAGCCGCATTGATAGGTTCATACTTCAGTCCCCTTGATAGGTTCATACTTCAGTCCCCTTGATAGGTTCATACTTCAGTCCCCTTGATAGGTTCATACTTGAGCCCCCTTGATACGTTCATACTTGAGCCGCCTTGATAGGTTCATACTTCAGTCCCCTTGATAGGTTCATACTTCAGTCCCCTTGATAGGTTCATAATTCAGTCCCCTTGATAGGTTCATACTTCAGTCCCCTTGATATGCTCATACTTGAGCCCCCTTGATAGGTTCATACTTGAGCCGCCTTGATAGGTTCATACTTGAGCCACTTTGATAGGTTCATACTTGAGCCCCCTTGATAGGTTCATACTTGAGCCCCCTTGATAGGTTCATACTTGAGCCCCCTTGATAGGTTCATACTTCAGTCCCCTTGATAGGTTCATACTTGAGCCGCCTTGATAGGTTCATACTTCAGTCCCCTTGATAGGTTCATACTTGAGCCGCCTTGATAGGTTCATACTTGAGCCGCATTGATAGGTTCATACTTGAGAACCCTTGATAGGTTCATACTTGAGCCCCCTTGATAGATTCATACTTGAGCCGCCTTGATAGGTTCATACTTGAGCCACCTTGATAGGTTCATACTTCAGTCCTCTTGATAGGTTCATACTTCAGTCCCCTTGATAGGTTCATACTTGAGCCCCCTTGATAGGTTCATACTTGAGCCACCTTGATAGGTTCATACTTCAGTCCCCTTGATAGGTTCATACTTGAGCCCCCTTAATAGGTTCATACTTGAGCCATATTGTTAGGTTCATACTTGATCCCCTCGATAGGTTCAAACTTGAGCCCCCTTGATAGGTTCAAACTTGAGTTCCCTTGATAGGTTCAAACTTGAGCCCCCTTGATACGTTCATACTTGAGCCCCCTTGATAGGTTCATACTTGAGCCGCCTTGATAGGTTCAAACTTGAGCCCCCTTGATACGTTCATACTTGAGCCCCCTTGACAGACTCAGACCCCTTTGAGAGGTAGCCATGAGTTTTTTGCCGCTCATTCACACAGTACAAAAGTTTTCTTGTGATTTAACAAGATATAAATAGGTGCATATTAATTTTTGTATTGCCCTATAAAAACCAGAGAAACACGTGATCACCTGAATGTCAATTTCCTTCACCTTCACCTGCCCACCACCCTTTCCCATTCCTTTCTCTCTTTCTTCCTTCCCTACAGCCACTTCATCTTCCACAACAATAGGTTTTCTACTGTAATACTGCATTCATCGTTCCTCAACCTTCACCCCGCCAATTGTTCAATAAGTTGTAACGCCTCGCTCTCCCCCTCCTCCCCTACCCTGCTGGTAGCCGCCCCCCCCCCCAACTCTGCCGTTCATTAAAGACGCCATCAATCACAGTTTATCCACTGGATGCAGTCATCATTTCGCTGCTGGTGCTCTAGGTCATTAAATTGTTGGACATGCGCAGAAGACGGACAACGCTGTTGTTTTCCTTGTTGATGTTGTTGTTGATGTCACCCCCCCCCCACCTCCCTTATATTTATAAGCCTTGGATGGGCCTACGATACTCCCCGGGGGTCGAGCAAGGAGGGGGAGATGGATTGGGGGGGTGATGGGGTAATTACTGCACCATCGATCTCTGTTAAGTTACCTTCAATTCATTGTTTCATTAGTGTCACAACAGGGGGGGGGGGGCTTTTAGCGAAGGGAAGGGGAGGGCCCCGGGGGAAAAGCAGGAAAAGAGCCGAAGACAGAAGAGACTTGTGTGTGTGTGTGTGCGTATTCCATGCGATGAATTTTAACTGTTCGATATAAATATTGCTCATTATTTATTCATTTTTAGCGGCCCCGAAAGGAGAAAAGTCGCTATTAGTTTTGTGTGGCCTGTCTGTCCGTTCTGTTTAGATCTCGTAAACTAGACGGGACAGTGAAAATCGGACATTATGATATTTTAGATCATTCAAAGTTCTGATGCAACGGTTACTTTTTTCTTTTCTGAAAGCTAAAAATCTAATTTTGTAGATCAATTGTTATAACTCAACACCATTTTTACAAGTATTTACTTTAATAGTACCAAACACTGGAGGCTTTTAGTAAGGGAGATAACCATTTACCATTTTTTTTGTAACATATTTATGCCAATGGTTTTAGATTTTTGATCAGAAAATATTATTTTTTACAATTGTATTGCTAATTTATGTAAGTTCTGTCATACTAAGTAATACATTTACAAAAAAAAAATGTTTGTTTTTTTAAAGAGAAAAAATCTATTTACTATGCAAATAAGTTGGACATAATTTAAAACAACAATTAATGAGTAGTTTTTCATATTATCGCGTGAACCGCATAGTCCACCACCACATATGGAACACAACACTAAAGGAATTATTTTTTTTTACGAATTTTTTAGCGGCCCCCGAAAGGGGAAAAGACGCTATTAGTTTTGTGTGAAATGTCTGTCCGTCTGTCCGTCCGTCCCGTTTAGATCTCGTAAACTAGAAAAGATATTGAAAATCCGACATCACAATATTTTAGACAATTCAAAGTTCTGATGCAACGGCTACTTTTTTTTTCCCTGAAAGCGAAAAATCTAATTTTTAAAATAAGTTATGCAAGCAGTTTTTAAAGAGAAAAAGCTAATTAGTATGCATTATAAATTAAACATAATTTAAAACGAACAGTAATCTTGTAAACTTCATTTTCTTCAATTTTTTTTTCATAGCGGGAATGTTTCGTTTTGTTTTTTGAGGATTCGAATATGATATTGAGCCTTTTCAAAACAATTACATTATTTATAAGACTTCAGTTAGGCCAGGAGAGTCGCGGCAGCTGAGCGGTAAAGCGCTTGGCTTCCGAACCGAGGGTCCCGGGTTTGAATCCTGGTGAAGACTGGGATTTTCAACTTCGGAATCCTTGGGCGCCTCTGAGTCTACCCAACTCTTTGAGTCTACCCAACTGACATTAGTTGGGGAAAAGTAAAGGCGGTTGGTCGTTGTGCTGGCTACATGATACCATCGTTAACCATAGGCCACAAAAACAGATGAACTTTACATCATCTGCCCTATAGACCACAAGGTCTGAAAGGGGAACAAGTTAGGCCAGGTTCACATCTAACTTTGCATTCACTTGCACCTATCCTTTGATCTGCTGCACCGTTGGGGCACTACACAAGATCTGTCAACTTTCTTTCTCCATTCTTATCTCTCATTTGTCTTTGATATAATTTCATTTGGATGTTCTTTCTGAAAATATTGAAGCCTGCCTGGGTGGACCAATTTGGGGGCCGATTTTAAGTTTGTGTTTCCACACAAACTGTCTTTGTAACCTTGTTTTTTTTTTTTTACTGAGGCTTTGGATAAGAGATTAACCCTTTACAAAACAATTAGATCAATTAGATACATTATGAGACATCAGTTAGGCCAGGTTCACATCAAACTTCACATTCGCTTTCATCTATCCCTTGGTCTGCTGAATTAAATTTGGCTTTTTAATTTGATTATTCAGTATCCTGTACTAAAACAATGCACAAAATTTACTATATAGGGGCCTAGTTTAAAAAATGTATAGTTTATCAATATCTCCGTATTCTCTATACGGGATAGACCATAAAGCTTGTTATTTACGTACTGGCCACCATTTAGTGAGAATCTCCATTTTAAACAAAAAAAGTTAAAAATATTGAGTTCATTCTTACATATCAAGTTAATAATATGATTACGATGGAAGATTTTTAACCTAAAAAAAAAAAGGAAAACTTAAAAAAAAAACTTTTGTTTAGGGTGGCATGTAAACGTTTTGTTTAGGTTGTCATGGCAACTGGTCTGTTTACGCTTATTTCTATCTTCACGAACACATCCCACCTGCGAGATTTCAACAGTTTCTAGGGCTTAAGGTAAGTCTTCAGGTAAATCGTTTAGTCTGACCTTCTTAATAGTACAACTATTTACCTTTGAAGTAACACTTTCAGCTGTGGAACTTTGGTTTTAAAACGTGCCAGTAGGTTCTGACAACAGACGAGGTCTTAATATATGATCTTCGAATTATGAATATGAATTCGAACGCTAGGCCTTATATATTTATAATAGTATTTCTAATAACATGTCCAATTATATGTCCAGTAAAATATCCAATAATATGTCCAAAATTTTGTTTTAATTTTAATATGTCCAGTAATAAGTTTCATCGTCAACTTCTTATTCGAAAAATATATTCCTACCAGAGTTCCATTTTCACCAGCTTCCATTAAGAAAAAGTCAGAATTCTTATGTTTGTTTAGGTTGAAGTCACCACCAGAACACCAAGAAACCCAGGCCGTTGGAATGGAATTCTCCTAGGGATTCTTCACCTCAGCATCTGATTGAAGTTTTTTTCCTCTAGGTTTGTGACAATTCTGGGTATGGGTCACTCCATTTTGTCAAGCTGTCGTCAATCAGACGCTTCGCTCCTATTTCATGAACTCGCTTCTGGGAATTCCTTCATATATCCTCTATCATATTCCGTAGGACAACTCTTATTTTTTTTATCAGTCTGAGATTAAGGACAGACCCCCCACCCCTTATCCCGTGGAACGGCGTGATAAATTTGCGAAATGAGTCATTGGCCCTCTTTCGAATCCCAACACTTAAAGTCCAGAAGGCCCAAAGACCACCAGTAAGGCTTACCGCTTGCGTCTTCGAGGTGTGTGTCATACAACAGGTAAGCCTAAGCCTCAACTTAACTATTGATGTTGTCTGTAAGTACCACGTGACTCGCTGTTTTTGATGCTGTCTGTAAGTACCACCTGACTCTCTGCCACTGATGCTGTCTTTCAGTACCACGTGACTCGCTGCTATTGACGCTTCGGGAGAAAACGATTTTTATCACCGCAAAAACAGATGTAATCGTCACCGCGGGACAAAAGATTGGCATCGGCCACCAGGAAATGCAATATCGATGCTGAGAATCGAAGCCTGACCTATTATACGTTAGTTTCCAGAACTGTAGTTTTATGCTAAAAAAAAACCTTGAAGCATCCCCCCCCCCCTTTCTACATCCACCATCCATTTAGTCATACACGCCCCTTTTCTCATCTCCCAGGTAATGGCGTGTTGTAAAGGCATCAGTAATAGAGTATTATTGTCAGTACATGTTCATGAGCAATTAAAGAAAGTCGCTGCGATAATAGCAAACAAATCTTTCTCCCCGTGTATCGCCCCACACCCCATCAATCTTTCTCCCTTCGCTCCCCCCTCACTGTTTCTCACTCTCGACATTTAAGGTCATGACCCGAAGATCCATTGCCTTAACTTCTTCTGGCTTCAATGTTTCTAAGTGAGTTTTGTTCACTCATCCATCATGGGAGGGGAGGGGGTCTGATCCAGTTCAAAAATCGATTAAATGAGCTAAAAAAAAAAATTGAATCAATAAAAAAAAAAAAAAAAAAAAAAAATCAAAGCTGAAAGACCAAAAAAAAAATCCCAATTGCCAGCATTATCCTTTTCAAAAGACATTTAACAACAAAAAAAATAAACGGCACTGTTCAGGTCGGCCTAACATGGCTATTTGTCAAATGCTCAAGCGATCCAGTATGTCCTTTGGCAGCAGACAGCACAACGCGACCCACAAACAGGCAGTGAGCTCGTTTTGTAATGGGACAATATTAAAGAACGATAATTCGCGGCAGGCTAACAAGTGACACCAGAGTGATAATTCCCTGCCCTTTTCTTTCGCCGTTGTAGATGGGAATCGATTATCGGACTTGCTTTGTTCGCCCTGAATCCTTTCGGCGCAATAATCGCCTGTTTCCGGATGCAGTTATTGATCTGACATCAATTTGTCGACTGTCCGAACAAATGAACGGAACGCATCCACCACCACGGAGCCACGAACAATGGGCGGCGTGTAAAAGACGCTCATGATACAGGAAAGTGCATGGAGTATCTGCCAAAATTGTTTAAAAAAGGGGGTGGGGAGGGGATACTTTTTGTTAGGAAAACTTTTGGAATTATAGGTGAACATGTCTCTTTGTTTGTTAATAACTTCATGCTTGTGTAAGGTAGGCCTATAGGAACTATCAAAGTAACGCTGTAAAAACACGTATTCTGTCATTGTCCCACATATGGCACTCGCTCAGGGCCCGGTGCACGTATTCTGTCAAAGTCCCACATATGGCACTCGCCAAGGGTCCGGTACACGTATTCTGTCAAAGTCCCACAAATGACACTCGCTCAGGGCCCGGTGCACGCATTCTGTCCAAAGTCCCACATATGGCACTCGCTCAGGGCCCGGTGCACGTATTCTGTCAAAGGCCCACGTATAGCACTCGCCCAGGGCCCGGCGCATTGCTAAGGAAGCCTCTGAACAATCGGACTTTGACGTAGGCAACACCATTTTGTAATTCTGTCGTCTTTCCTTTGTATGGGGGCGGACATATGTGAAAGGCTTATTACTGATACTCAGTACTAAGAGTAATTTTTAAGAATGTATAAAATTGTTGGTTCCCTGGGTCTAAAAGTCTTTACGTTAATAAGATTTTTAAAATTAATGCAATAACAAATGAACTTTTTAATAAAGTGCGTTGTCACGCAGCTCGAGTTTATGTGCGAAATTTCAGCTCAATAGGACAATAAAACGAAAAACATTAAAAATACATTTTTAAAAAGACAATACCTCTGTGACGATCACACTTGCCGGGGATTATATTATCAAACTTGACAATTCAATAAAATGAAGAAAGAAACATATCTCTGTATTTTCTTACAACTTCTTTAATAATACTTCTTCAACTTTCACATCAAATTAACTTCTCAATTTAACAATAACTTGACTTGATACTCAAATTAACTTCTCAATTTAACAATAACTTGACTTGATACTTCATAAATAAAACTTAAAGATACATGAAACTTCACTTAGTATAACTTCAACTTCAACTAATAAAACTTTTATTAATGGACCCGCTAATATCACAAAACCTATAACCATTACTAATCAAGGACTAAGCGAGGACCCCGTCTAACTGACTTTCCCTTAATTTATACCTTTCTTAATCGTACGTTCCAGAATCATGGAAACTTCTCCCCTAATTATTTTAGTAACTTTGACCTTCTAGAAGCTGACGTGTGCTATTTTTTTCCCTTAACCTCTTTCTTTGATTGGATACCTAAAATTAACTTGTTTACGCTGGACACTTGCACTGGTTTGACCTCGAGCATCTAGAAACTGGTCGATATAGGTCACAGACTCGACTCGTGACAACCTCCTATATACAACTTATAGAACATTATTTAACCTGCCCCTCCCCCACCCCCTTCCACCCGAGAAACAATCCTGGTGAAGCGAACATATATAATTACTTGACCTAATACAATTAATACTATTCAAATGATAGGCCTTTAGATCAGAAGACGGCGCGCACAATTGTGCTGAACATTAATTTATTCCAATCTTCAAGGAATGCGGAAGTACACGAACTCGTTCTCTAGCCAAATTTAAATCTACTTTTTTTATTTTTTTATTTTGAAAAGTTAATAGTCAAACTAGAGTTTTTCTAGTGTGGCCCACGAGCTAGTAATGAGGTAGTTCCGAATCTCTGACCTACTTTATAAAAAGTCACGTGCCTGTGGTCTTATACATGGCAATAACGGCAATATCTTCCTATGATAAGATGTAGATCTAGATTTAGTGCTATCCTAGATCTATTAGACCTACTAAAAAATCATAAAAATTAGTGAATTATTGTAACATACCTTTTATTACTTAAAGATATCTAGATCTAGACTATTTTCATGTTAAAATTACAATGAAATCAATGAGGTCATTAATGTAAACAACACACCCACGTGACTGAGAAGAGATCCGGAACTACCCCATTCTTTTCCTAATGTTATACTGCAACTGTCAAATTTCTAGGAAAATCGTTTTCGAGAATCGCACCCACACAGCCAGTTTCCACCCAGGTTATTGTGTCCACCAAGTTACCAATTGAAATATTCTAAACAAAAATAGTAACGAAAATAAAGATCTTAAAATGTCTGTTGTTTTTTCTCGTTTTCTATTTCTGTTCTCATGTATCTGTGTGTTCAACAACTCACTTGCCCATCAAAATGTGTGTGTTCAACAACTCACTGGCCCATCAAAATCTGTGTGTTCAACAACTCATTGGCCCATCAAAATGTGTGTGTTCAACAACTCACTGGCCCATCAAAATCTGTGTGTTCAACAACTCATTGGCCCATCAAAATGTGTGTGTTCAACAACTCACTGGCCCATCAAAATCTGTGTGTTCAACAACTCATTGGCCCATCAAAATGTGTGTGTTCAACAACTCACTGGCCCATCAAAATCTGTGTGTTCAACAACTCATTGGCCCATCAAAATGTGTGTGTTCAACAACTCATTGGCCCATCAAAATCTGTGTGTTCAACAACTCATTGGCCCATCAAAATCTGTGTGTTCAACAACTCATTGGCCCATCAAAATCTGTGTGTTCAACAACTCATTGGCCCATCAAAATCTGTGTGTTCAACAACTCATTGGCCCATCAAAATGTGTGTGTGTGTGTGGCTCCCCCTTATAGTCGTGTTGACACATTGCGTATTTCAAGCCCATGGGGCGCCGTGGTCAACCACTTCCCCACACTCACCACCTCACATTTCCACAAAACTTGTGCCTGGGGGGCTGCACGTGTAAGTTTGGTCCATCTGCTCTGGTCGTCACGTGGCCAACTTTGTGTTGGTAATACTCGCGCCAGACGATGGTCAGCCCCCGAGGGGAGAGCAGCGCATGCCGATATTTGTATTTCGTCAAAACGAAGGGCATAGCTATTTTTAGATTCCTGCGCTAAAGGTCATACCTCAGCAGTACCCCCCCTGGCTTATTGCTCTTTTCGACTTGTTCTTTCGTATTAGACGAACTTAGTTCCTGCCACCGTTCATAGTTAGTTTGGTTTGTAGTTCTCTGTGAATCAAATCACAATTCATCGCTTCACTTTTTGTTTCGTTCCACAGGGATTTAACTCGTTCTGTTTATTTATACATTTAGCATTAACAAAAAACGCACTGACTTAATTGTCTTTGTGTGTCACTGACAACTTTTTATACGCTTTTGAAAATGCTTTGTGCTGTAGTCAGTATGTCCTTTCAATATTTTGACGTAAAATATGAACCTCAACACTAAGAGGTGTCCCTAACATGGGCGTAGCCAGGGGGGGGGGGGGGGTTGGGGTTCAACCCCCCCCCCCCGAAATGAATTCCCCCCCCCCTTCGGGAGGGGGGGGGGGAGACGGAATTTAGTGACTGATTTTTTGCTTTGATTTTGTTTATTTTAGGTGAGATTTTAATACTAAACCATCACTTGCCCCAGCACAACCAAAGGGGTTTTGAGTTTAAAACCCCCTACCAGGGGGGTACGAGTTTAAAAACCCCTACCAGGGGGGTTCGAGTTAAAAAACCCCTACTAGGGGGGTTCGAGTTTAAAACCCCTACCATAGGGGTTCGAGTTTAAAAACCCCTACTAGGGGTTTTGAGTTTAAAACCCCCTACCAGGAGTTTTGAGTTTTAAACCCCCCACCTGGGGTTTTTGCAGTTAACCCCCCCCCCCTCTTCTATAAAACAAAACAAAAAAAAATGCAACGAAAATCCCCTAATTCCAAGAGCACAGTTAAGGAAGATTTTGATTTTAAAACCCCGTCTAAAATTTACGATAAAACAACTCTTTAATATAAAAAATAGCTAATTACGCACTCAAAATATTATGAGCGTAGCTAAATGGGTTTTGACTCAGTTTTGAGTTTAAACCCCACTTCAGCGGGGTTTGAAGGTAAAAAATACCTCTTTAATAATAAAAACAAAGCAAATTATACACTAAAAATGTTATGAGTGTAGTCTATGGGGTTTTGAGTTTAAACTCCCCTCCAGTGAAGTTTGAAGCTAAAAAGTACCTCTTCAATATAAATAAAAGAAAATTACTCACTCTAAAATCTATGAGCTTAATCAAAGGGGTTTTGAGTTTAAACCCCCCGCCAGGGGGGTTTGAGGATAAATAATACATCTTCAGTGTAAGAAAAAAAGCAAATTACGCACTAAAATTATTTGAGCGTAGCCAAGCCAATCGGGGGTTTTGAGTTTAAACCCTTCTTCTACAGATGGCTTTTTTTTTAAAGTTTAAAACCCCTCCAGATGGTTTTGAGTCTAAGATCCCCCCCCTACAGAGCATTTTGAGGTGGAAAACCCCCAACAGAAGATTTTGACAATAAAACTTCTCTTTTCAATATAAAATCTAAAGCAAACTACAGTCACTTAATTCCAAGAGGGTATTCAAGAGAGGTTACACATTTCTACCAGTGGCAGGGCTCCATTAATAAACTGCAGTGAATAGTCATCTGCCGAAATCGAAAAACACTAAATGTAGCTCAACAAAGACAGATTTTAGGAGTCAGTTATAGAGATCGTGTCTAAATCAAGGAAATCCTATGCCGAACTGGGAACGACGCATGAGGTTTGCGGGACATGTTCTCCGACAAAATGAATTACCCAAAAGAAGAGTTGCAATGATATATTAGTACAACTTGACGCCACTCATTCATGGAGGTCCTCATGGTAGGTGGGAAGAGGCTTCAGACATTACTAGTGACAGATTTTTATGGAAACAGCTTGTTTGTCAAATGCTCCGAACGGCGTGGGAGGGTCTAAGTCAGTAAGAATAGCACATTAGGTTTTTGAAATAAAACTTTTTAATAGCAGGAAAATGCAGTGTAGATACCTCAGAATATGCATTTTGTTGGCTTTCAATACCAGAAATAGTGCTTGGCGGCGGGGCTTTGCCCCGCGCTGGGGAGCTCCTAGCGCTCCCCCAGACCCCTTTGCTAGTAATGGCGGGGAATCTACAATTTTTCCACTAACTCATGGAAGAACCTATTCTAGGGCACAATAAACGTCTTCCGAAAGAATGAAGGGTCAGAATGTAATAAAGATTATGTACACACACACATAAATACATATAATTATTTTTCGCGGGGGGGGGGGGGGGGAGAAAAAATTCACCCCCCCACCCCCCCCCCCCCCCCCCACCGAAAAAAAATCCTGGCTACGCCCATGGTCCCTAATATGTGCTTTCCCTGAATTCAATGGTGCACTGCGGTGCAAATCGTTTATGAACTGCATGACACACAACTTTTCTGACTGAAGAGTTTCATAAATTAATGTTCAGTAGAATTGAACACATTGTCTTCTAAGTCTAGATCTAAATGCTCATCATTGGAACATTAGAAAATGTACTAGATGTATAAATTCACTTAACCAGGAGTCTTTCTCAGGGGGAAAAAAAGGGGGGGGGGAGGTAAAATGTTTCACTGTTTTTGACTCTAACATTCATTACATTTTAAAGAGAAAAACAGTCGTCCTAGCAATTTCTATTATCTTTTTTAAAAAGGTATCTGTAATGTTTGTCTTGTTTCTACACTCGGATATAAATGTGTGCAAATAAAAGTCAAGTTTATTTTGTTTAAAAAAAAAAATCCATCTTTCTTCAGATTTGATTCGAGCTACTCCTACAATGGTTATTTGAAGAAGCTGTCTGGAGATACATCCCCATCAACGCCTCCTAAATATTGATATTATCTGACCCCATGGTAATTATTTGTAACCCTCAAATCATAAACTGTATAAGTTAATTCCTAATCTATCTCCAGTTTCACCCTGTGCCCTACTATATCCCTATGTTCTTATTTTAACATTCCTGTCCCGTATTATGGTAAGCACTTTTTTCAGTAGTCTTCTTCATGCCTAGAGACACAGGGGAGGACAGCGCCACTGCATCTGAAGATTAACTTAACACACTCATAGAACGTTAAACCCAAACTTAGGGATCCATATAATCTGTCTTCTGCGATCCAGTTACCGCGACTCCTGGTTTCGGGTGTCGAGTGCGCACAGTCAACAATAACATTACGTCTGACGGCAACAGCGGACAGCGATATCGCCCCGTAATTCAATATCCCACCGGAAGCCACGCGGGATCCGGTGATGTCCCTTGTTTTAAAACATAAAGAGACTGACTCCCCTTGCTTTTTCGAACCTTTTTAGTCGTGTGCAAAACAAGAGGGAATAATCGCAGTCCCATGACTGTTAATTACTAGAGAACACGGCAGATTTATCTTATCTCTAGCTTGAGGAGAACACATTAGAAAATAGTTGGTCTTGTTTGCACAGAGACATGAGCGTGGAAACCTGGAGGACGTTTAGGCTTTGGAGGCTCATGATTTTTACATTTCGAATAACTCCCCCTTCCTTCCTCCCCCCCCCCAAAAAAAAATTCAGAGGAGTAAAAAAAACAACTTTTAAAAATATAACTCAACATTGAGCCTTAAATATGGAAATCCAGAAATAAAACTCAGTAGACCGTTAGTTACGGATTTTTGGGCTTCTCGATAACAGGCTTGTGTTTATAATAATTGGGTTGGACTTCTAACAACTGGTTTGAATTCACAATGACTGGGTAGGATTCATAAATATTGGTTTGGATGCTTAATGACTATCCGAACTTTGCCGTGGACTGTCTAACTCAATATTATTATTTTTTTTACCGTAAGTTACACATCAGAACAGTGTTAGGAAGTTGGACATTTACAAACATATTTTAATGAACTAAAGTATGATCTCATTGATTTTTAATTATACATAGCAATAAGATATAACACTCTTGTGACTGTGTTCAACATATCACAATTTTTTTTGTCTATTGTAACTAATTGAATTAATAAATTGAGGTCTAATTATTATCATGGGATATGGGGAGATGAAGGTATCCGGGGTCACTGTGTGAATTTTACTGTGTCGCTTTTTAAATGCATTTATAATAAATAAAATAAAAAAATTAAAAAAAGAAGATGTACTCTAGGGCTTAAGCCTCCTCAGGCCATCACACTAACCACTGTGCCAGAGAAGTGCTAATGAACATATAATATTTATAGTTCTCTATTTTTTTTGTTACCTAACTCTTTACTCAAAGTATAAAGGGAACTAATTCAACTTATACCACCACATCTGTCAAGTACAATATCTATCCCAAAATAATTAATTAACAATAGTTAATTAACAAATTGTTTTTTTTTAATTCTTAATTTCTCAGTTGCATGAAATAATTTTCGAAATTTCAACTTGATCCGACAATGGGTGTGAGAAAAATAACTTGTACAAACTTTTGACCAGACAGACAGAGTGAAATACTATCAACTTTGTAACCAAAAATTACCTTTGTACTTCGACTATTGTATACATTGTAAAATACCTAGCTTAGCAACACTTCTCATAGTCTGTTCACTGGACTGAAGACATCTATTAGAAAAACGAACTATTTATAGATATGTGACATTGAAAGGAATCTCCAAATCTTACTGGCGGATCCAGGAGGGGGGGGGGGGGGGTGGCGTGTGGCGACTGACCCCCCCCCCTTTCCTTTTGCGTATTTTTGTATGTGTGTTTTTATGTATAGTATTAGGAGTTTGTGAAAAAAAAAACTCCCCCCCCCCCCCCACTAAATTCGCTAATGTCTCCAATTGAATAAATCTCTTCACAACCAAAAACTTCAAAAAGTCGCTACTCTATCAATGCGATACATGAATGGTATTGGACCGTTGAAATGTGAAAAAGTTAAAAGCTACATAAAAAAAAGTTATTTAATACAAAAAATGGCGTGGTACTAGCGTTATAAAAACTTTTTAATAGTTGACTTTCCTCGTGTGAGATCACTGCAGGAGACAGGGGACTCACTCCCAACTCTTACTTTCAGTTAGTCATCCGAAAATAAACAGACATTAAACAATGTTTCGAAGTATTTCAAGCTACCATTTAATGTCTAGGTCTCGGCAGGATTGTTCCCCTTTCCATTTTCACCGTTGTTGCCCTTGTATGGCGTGAAAACTACCAAAGAAAAATAAAATACCCATAAAAACCAAGCAATAAAAATTTTTTATTTGCGAAACATTTGACGTGAAGAAGTAAGTAGTATTCTGATGACAGGAGGACATTTGTTTTCAACAAGTAGTTCGACTTAAATAGCGCATACACTTTCTCTGCTTGGTGTTTCTATCTCTATACAAACTGACTGACCTATCGATACTCTACAAACTGGCCTAAACAAACTGGCCTATACAAACTTGCCAACTAAAGAAAGAATAGGGAGCGTGGTGGCGTAGTAGTAAAGCGCTTGGCCTCCGAACCAATAGTTTTCGAGTTCCTATCCCGGTTAAGGATGAGATTGTGAGCTTCTTGAGTTGGGTGGTCTAGTCTTACTTGACACACATTGGGGAAGTATAGGCGGTGGTGCTGTCCACATGACTCCCTCCTCGGTCAGAACAGATGACCTTCATAGCAACCGTCCTCATTAATCGTAATGTCTCAAAGAAGAAAAAGCGCCTAATTGTTAACATAATAACATCAGAATAGAACACTCTTGTGAACGTCATTGTTTCCCCGATGTATGAGGATGTTGGAGGAGATATACAAATACATTTATATTATATTAGACCATATTTGAAGGTTTTCTTTTTTCTCTGTTTTGTTGCTATCTTGCCTATTGTCAGGACCATAGTGTCACCATAGACTATTACTATCTGCAGGGCTAGAACACTGACTTCACGACAATCTCTGGTATGCCAGCTCTGCAAGTGAACGAATGGCCGTTGGGCACCGAACACAGCGTTTTACTGAAGAGTAGCAGAGTTGTCCATTTCATTATTCTACAGACCAGTGTTTCCCAAACTGTGTTCCGCTAGACCTGAATAGATGTTCCACGAACTACTGGAATAATTAAGCTTAACTATTAGGCCACATCGTGAACTAACCTCTCTAAAAAAATAAGCAAACTGTTCCGCTAAATATTCAGAATGTGCAAAGTGTTCCCTTGGAGAAAAAGTTTGGGAACCACTGCTATAAACAACGGTGTGTACTTTGTAGAAATGTTGCACACTTTTTTATTTAGAATCGGGGGGGGGGGGGGGCTCATTCTACATAATAAATGAGTAGGGAAGTAACTTTATTATCGGGCTGTCTCAGGAACCAAGACCTTCAAGTGATGTCAATTGATGAATATTCCAAGGGCCTCTGTCTTATTGGGACCAGGAAATCAATGATTAGTCATGGATTGGTATAAATATTTGAATGGTGTTGTGCATTATGATAGCGAGGCTCTGAACCTTTACAACAAGATCTATAACCTTTCACTTCCCAACCCACTGCATTATTCAAACACAAAATATGGGTCGATCAAAAATAGCCCTGGCCTTATTCAGTAATGAAACAAGTATTGCGCTGGCGACTTAATAGCGACTTGATAGCGCATAGTAGAGTAACAAATATTATTATAGCGAAACAGCAGATTGTTCATGACTTTTACTACAATATCTCTCGCTAGAAGGAGGAGTGGATGGATTGAATGAGGTTGAATGAGAGAGAGAGAGAGAGAGAGAGAGAGCTAATAGAGAATAAAAAGCAATAGTGGTTCAGAAGGTTAACAGTAGATACTTGGCAGGTGTTCGTAATTTAGTCTTGACCGTTCAATTCTCAACTCTGTTGGTTGGACAGTACACAAAATACAATTCTAAGTAGCAGAGTGTACAAGATGAGGCATGTATTCCTTTTCAAACAAACTATTCCAGAAGATTGTAAACAAACAAAAAAATCATATTTGCGTTTAAAAAAAGATCATTTGAATGGCGCGCAAAAGTAGACAAATGAGTTTGACAAAAATCCACTTTGTATCCCCCCCCCCCCCCCCGGAGTAATTTGAGTCAAGGTACATGACGTTCTGTATAGGTCTCGAGATGATCTTTTGTTCCGAGACCGAAATGCCGTGTATCAGATCCGATGGTCCGCGATGTCATTAGTACCTCTGTATGTTCCGCTGTGTCGCACATAAATCACGCCCGGAGTTTTATCTACAATCGCTCTGTTTGTAAGAGACGCAAACACACACACACACACAAAAGAAGGGTTAGTGCGAACAGTAGCGTTAAATTGGTTGTAAGATGAGGCAGGAGACAGTATGTACGGATTTTGTATTTGCATTTATCTGTCTATTTGATTGCCAGTCCGTCTTTCTTTTGGTCTATCCATTCATCCATCCATCCATTCATCCATCCATCCATCCATTCATCCATCCATCCATCCATTCATCCATCCATCCATCCATTCATCCATCCATCCATCCATCCATCCATCCATTCATCCATCCATCCATCCATCCATCCATCCATCCATTCATCCATCCATTCATTCATCCATCCATCCATCCATCCATCCATCCATCCATCCATCCATTCATCCATCCATCCATCCATTCATCCATCCATCCATCCATCCATCCATCCATTCATCCATCCATCCATTCATCCATCCATCCATCCATCCATCCATTCATCCATCCATCCATCCATCCATCCATACTATACTACCATAAGAAGCACTTAGGAAGCTATGCTACCGTATGAAATACACTGTGTGTCTTATGCTACCATAAAAGTGAGTATAATCTTGAGTTCTCTGCTACCATAAGAGTGAGTATAATCTTGAGTTCTCTGCTACCATAAGAGTGAGTATAATCTTGAGTTCTCTGCTACCATAAGAGTGAGTATAATCTTGAGTTCTCTGCTACCATAAGAGTGAGTATAATCTTAAGTTCTCTGCTACCATTAGAGTGAGTATAATCTTGAGTTCTCTGCTACCATAAGAGTGAGTATAATCTTGAGTTCTCTGTTACCATAAGAGTGAGTATAATCTTGAGTTCTCTGCTACCATAAGAGTGAGTATAATCTTGAGTTCTCTGCTACCATAAGAGTGAGTATAATCTTGAGTTCTCTGCTACCATAAGAGTGAGTATAATCTTGAGTTCTCTGCTACCATAAAAGTGAGTATAATCTTGAGTTCTCTGCTACCATAAGAGTGAGTATAATCTTGAGTTCTCTGCTACCATAAAAGTGAGTATAATCTTGAGTTCTCTGCTACCATAAGAGTGAGTATAATCTTGAGTTCTCTGCTACCATAAGAGTGAGTATAATCTTGAGTTCTCTGCTACCATAAGAGTGAGTATAATCTTGAGTTCTCTGCTACCATAAAAGTGAGTATAATCTTGAGTTCTCTGCTACCATAAGAGGGAGTATAATCTTGAGTTCTCTGCTACCATTAGAGTGAGTATAATCTTGAGTTCTCTGTTACCATTAGAGTGAGTATAATCTTGAGTTCTCTGCTACCATAAGAGTGAGTATAATCTTAAGTTCTCTGCTACCATAAGAGTGAGTATAATCTTGAGTTCTCTGTTACCATAAGAGTGAGTATAATCTTGAGTTCTCTGCTACCATAAGAGTGAGTATAATCTTGAGTTCTCTGCTACCATTAGAGTGAGTATAATCTTAAGTTCTCTGCTACCAAAGAAGATACACCGCCCCTTCTCCCTCGTTTTACTGTTGAGTGACATCTCCAAAGGATTCCAAGCAGCAGATAGAGAAGAAACAGACGACCAGATGGCACGAGATGCCGCCATCTTGATTTCCTGGGGCCTCCGGATTCAACCCAAGATAAAACAGATCATCGCTGACACGGACGACCTTGTAATAGAATTAGGCGCACACACACACACACACAAAGTTCAGGAGAAAAGTGCCAAGAAATGTAGAAATGAATTCCGTGAAACTAATTCTCTCCCTTTCCCCACCATTTTTCCAACTCAATTAATCAGCCATTGAACATGTAGTGTGTACTTCATTAGGTTACCATACGTTCGGAAAAGAAGGACATGTTTTACTTTTTAAAATCAAGCCCTCCGTTTGAAGGCATTAATATAACATTTTTAATCGCAGATTTTTGCTCGATTGGTTCCAGCAATAGCATATCATCCAACAATCGAATTCTATTTTTCATAAAAATCTGAATTAAACACAGAAAACTGAACTATAAATTAAGTTTTGTCAGTCACTACAAACTTCAAATAGTAAAAGTTTTACAACAGAATTGAAAGAAAAAACAAAACCCCAGTAAACTATCAAGGGTGAAAGTGTTTGTTTTTAATTAATCTGCTTCCACTAAGGACTGATTTGAATGTCTAAAAAATTCCACCCTAAAACTATAATATATATTTTTAAGTGAAAATAGATCCATGCTGTTCAGGAACGCACTCTGCTTATCCAGTCATGGTTCAATCAACCCGAGTCCCACCTGGTCCTTGCTCCAGAGCAGACGAAGTCAAAGGTTCCTAACATTGCCCCAGTACGCTCTAATGCACAGCAATGCTGAAAAGCTCACTAGGCAAGAATCAACAGGATCAGTGTTCAAGAGACTTAATGACACGAGTCTAAGCCTGTTGCTTTCTACACACACCAGGAGCTGATTTAGAGGCGAGGATTTTTTTGTATCCAAAGTAAGAAACTTGACGTAGAAAACCACAACATTTAATGTACATATCAACCATATGTTTGAGTAAATAATTATGAACTAACCCATACTAAAATTATATTGCCATATTACAAGGTCTACGGGGCTAGCAAAGACCTTCCTTCAGGGAACAGTACCAGGAAAAAGACGAGGCAGACAGAGGAAGCGATGGGAAGACAACATACAAGAATGGACGGGCCTGCCATTCAAATGCAAAAGAGAGAGGAATGGAGAAAGACCGTCGACAAATCTTGTGTGGTGCCCCAACGGTCGTAACAGAAGACCTCAACATTGCACTATATCCGGTAGTGAAAGCCAACAAAATGCATTTTCTGAGGTATCTACAGTGCGTTGTCCTGCTATTAAAAAGTGTTATTTCAAAAACCTATCTGCTATTCTTACTTCAAAAACCTATCTGCTATTCTTTCCCTTCTCAAAAATATGGATTGTTATTGTCTACTCTTCTATTGCTGTATGTGTGTGTTTGGGGGGGGGTCGCGGCAGAGTGGGGGATTGTAAAAAGGGGTCACCGAGCTTAAAAGCTTGAGAACCGCTGGTCTAGAGGGTTTACCAAAAAAAAAAAAATGGATTAAACTGTATAAAGAAAGATCCTATAAAACTTTGGTATGACCATCCCCAAAAATGAATCCAAATCAAAATGTTTCCTTGTCCTTCTGAAGATTTGTTTCGTCCTTTAAAAAAAAATAAAAAAAAATGTACACCCAAGTTTGGACAAGTCACACTTCGTGCTGTGCTATGTGACATACATTGTCGTCATCGACTTTTACTTTCTCTGTTCACACATACATACACCTTTGACACACTCATAAAGCACACACACACACACACACAATACCAGCTGATTCTCGGTAGAACCCAAGCGTCTGTAACACTGGAGCAATCCGAGCCAACAACCAGCTGTAAGTAGCCTTCCCTTCACTGCCGAAGCTGTGTCGAATGGCGACTTCCCGCAGCTTGCAAAGAAAGGGCTTATCTTAAACATATACTCCACGGCTCGAGCACCAAATGGGACTTTGTTCAGGATCATTGAGCCCTGAGAATCAACCAGACTTTTGTTTGGTCATGAACTCCCATGCCTAGCGGTGTGTACATTTTGATTCATGGCATCGTGCACGATTTACTGGCTCCGCAGATCGCTAGAAATATTTCTTTGAAGAATTCATCATAAAATCCGTTTCTGCTTCATAGGTCATTAAAACTTTGGGGAAAAAAGTCTACCAAAAAAAAAAAGGGATTTTAATTCCATAACTGTCTGTAAACAAGAAGGTTTTGAGTTAAATGCTTTACGAATAGTTAAGGTTTGTTTTTCTTAAAGATATATTAATGTCTTAATTGACCATATTTTAAGGCAGCGTTGTCAAAATGACCAGCTACTTTACTTTCCCCAACTAATGTCAGGTACCAATTAGAGTTGGGTGAACTCAGGGGTGCCCTTAAAATCCCGAAATTAAGTCTCAGTCTTCAACAAGATTCGAACCCGGGATTCCTCGGTTCGGAAGCCAAGTGCTTTACTACTCGACCACCACATACTCAATGGCTTATTTCTTGACAGTGGACTGACTTTTCGCGTGGCCGGAAAGTACCGCATATCGGGCCGCACTGTCGCCGTAGTGTATGCTTACTTCTTTAAGGAAAGACACGAGTCTTTCTGATATGAATAGAAACAGTTGTCCACTGTACGCTTTACACTCGGACATAGTATTTTAGCCTCCCATTGAATGTTCCAATCTTACCCTAGAGTGGCCTTCCTTGTTTAAGTGTTAATTTTGTTACCCAGATAAACAGACCTGCACTATGATTGATAGAAAAACTTACAAAATGTGTGAATCTTTTGCTTGACAAGTTTCGGATGTTCCTTCAGAATTGAAGATCTTTACTTCCTTGCTCAAACATGCCGCTGGGCGGCGGGGGATTGCGGTGAACAGGGTTTGAACCAGGGACAATCAAGACGACGGAGAGCTTACCACACAACCAGTGTGGGTTATTTATTTAGATAACAGTTAGCAGTGCGTAGCCACAAGAAATATAGCTAATATTGTGTAACACATTGCACTCCACTATCATCGCCAGACTTAAAGACGAGCCTGATTCTAGATACTTTGGACGCGTTTGTTTTTGTTTTACATCAGAGAAGTTTTAAAGGATACAAGAATTACAATTGTGGATTGCCAGCCAGCCAGCCCGATAGATAGATAGATAGATAGATAGATAGATAGATAGATAGATAGATAGATAGATAGATAGATAGATAGATAGATAGATAGATAGATAGATAGATTTGCTTACTGCGGTGGTCTCCTTCCTCTTATGTTTCTCTCAGTTTTAAACAACAGCTGCCTTACCTTCAAGTAATCTACTTTCTCAGTTAACCCTCCACGTCCTATTCTTCCCCAATATTGTGTAACGAATAGCAGCTGATAATGACGACTATTTAGATGTTAAAAGGCAATACAAAATTTTCTACTAAGAAGGCCTTAAAGACACCATTTACACATTCAGCCATAATTTAAATATCATTCAGCAATCATTCAGCAATCATTCAGCCTTCATTAACGCATCTGTCATTACTGTCAAACATCATTCAGAAATATCATTCAGAAATCATTCAGACATCATTTAAACATCATCATTCATCAAATATCATTCAGATATCATCCAAATATCCTCCAGACATCGCACAGACTTGACGTTGTTTCTAATAAAAGATGATCTAAAATAAAATATGAAGGCATAGAAGGAAGACGCAGTTTTAAATTTAAAAAAAAAATGAATTAAAAAAAGTTATTTGAAAAATGTTCAATTGAACGGTACGCTTGGTGTGACTAGGCGAAGGGCCAGGTAGTTGAACGCCATTTGGGCGTGGTGCCTTGTCGAGAGCCCACTTGAGCCTAACCCCTCTCTCCCAGACCTTTTTTATTTTTTTTTAAAAAAGATTTCCTTGAGATGAAACAATGATGAAAAGAATCTTTCGCTTCGATATGACTGGAGAGTACGTGTGTGAAAGACTGGTTGAAATAACATTGAGAAGTTGTGTGTGTGTGCGTGTGTGTGTGAAAGACACGTAGAAATAACATTGAGAAGTTGTGTGTGCGTGCGTGCGTGTCGGCTAGAAGAATGTATATCTAGTTTACATGTGTCTTAATGGACTAGGAAATGTACTGGACTGATCTATCTATCAATCTATCCATTCATTCATCCATATATTTGTATACCCGGTATATAAATATATATACTTGGATCTACAAATTATTTTTTAACCTGCTATTATTTAGTTCGTAAATGGGGCAACTACTTTCCATGTGTATAACGACCAGAGGTGCATTCTCCCTAATAGATCCAAAGATCTATTCCTAAAGCCAACATACACATGTTTCAAAACACAAAATAAAGCTTTACTTTTTTTTTTCTAGCAACGAATTGAACGTTTTGGTGCGTCACTTGCAATTAGAAACACTTATTACAAAATAGAAATTGATATTGTGACAGAATGGAAAGAAATGATTCAATCATGGAACTTATAATAATGGAACAACTGCTCCAAGGTTTTAAGAGCGCATCTCTGTTCGCGCATTGTGCATAATAGCAACATCCGTGAAGAAGAGATTTACTCCACGAGCTACTTGGGTCGACCTGAATTGAGTGTACAACTTTCACACACCCTTTTTGATTACATATGTAAAAACGTCACCCATTTTATGACAATCTGATATGATAGATACAATTTTTCTGAATAAGAGATCGTCACAGATGTTTTTTTTTTTTTTTTTTTAAGGTCACTTCATTAAAATAGGTAGTTCCAGTGTTTCCACATTAGGGTATTTTACGCAAAATCTGGAACCCTTTTATGAGTTGTCTGGAGAATAAATTGAATGTGTTGCAGAATGAAAAGAAAAGATCAAACCAAAGTTATGAGTTGTCTGGAGAATAAATCTACAAATATTGCAGTTAATGTTAGCTTGAATATTGGCTAAGAACCCACAGGCCAAAGCGCTGCGTGGTTAGGTTTAGCAATTGTGCTTGTGGTTATGTGATTACAACTAAAGAACCTGCAAGTGTATGTGAGCGTATGTGAGTGTATGTGAGTGTATGTGAGTGTATGTGAGCTACTTACCAGCCAAGAGAAGTTGAAGGGAAGCTGGATCAAAGTCTTGGGGCTATCCAGCGGGTACCTGAACTCGTTGCCTCCAAGCACCTCCGTGGTGTAGTTCCCAAAGGTGCAGTATCCATCGGTGGTGACTCGGTCCATGAACTCCTTCAAGCACACCCGGACGTAGGTCTCACAAGAGTCCCTGCATCCGTCATGGGTGACCTCGCCCTCGTCACAGCACGTGCCCAGGGCCGTCTCCCCCCTCACGTTTCTGACACTCTCGAGCTGGGGGAGCCAAGAGAGAGATAGGACTTAGTCCTAATGAAACCATTAGACATGGACACAGTAAGGAGATGTAGACATTTTCATAATAAACCACTTTCATAAGTTTTAATCATCTAGAACAGTGCTTCCCTAACTGTGTTCCGCGAACCCCAAGTGTTTCGCGAGAGCTGGTGTTCCAGGAACTACTGAGAATTAACAAGTGGGCCACCACGGGAATAAATCTCTAAATAAATGGAGGAAAAGACAAAGATTTGTATTTGCTCTTCTTGGTAACCAAATAAGTTCTAAAACATCACTATGAACTTTGAACTGATCTAGACTTACACTTGTAACGGAGGTAAAAAAACAACAACAATAATAACTTATTTAAAAATATTATGTTTCTATATAATATAATAGAGTGGATGCAAAGTTGAAACAACTTCTACTTTTGAGATCTTTAGTTTGCAAAATTATCTATCAATTTAGGGTCCTTGACATTTCTCACAATATTCCTAGTTTTAACTTTCCTACATTTTTCTTTAGTTTCCCTTGTATAGATAATATTGCTCTCTGAATGTTACGATGTAACACATTGTGTTTCGCTATTTTAAAAATGTAAACTGCATAATAATCGAATGTAAATGAGGTGTAGATGACAATGTTTAAAACTGATCATGAAAATTCCCAAAAGCGTTTGTACTTAATGGTTGAGCAACGACTTAATCTGGACGTCAGTTTATAAGATTTATTCAAGAGCCTTTAACCGAAAAGATAACTTTTATTCAAATTAACCCATTACCGTTTACAATGTTTAGATTATTGTCACACTATATAAATGTGTGTCTCACCCCAATTTTTAAAAGGTTAAATGTATTTCCACTATCTGGATAAGTCATTAGCTAGATATCATACTTTTGTTAGAACTTAGTTAACTACGATTTGATGTACATGGCCTAATGACCTACAAGAACTATTTGACCTAATGACGTACGTGCTAAAATGATTTACATGACCTACATTGCATATATTATCAAATGACCTGCATGCCTTACATGACATGCATGGCCTAATGAACTATATGAACTAAAGCTCTACATGACCGAATGACCTACGTGGCCTAAAGAACGAATGAACTAAAGCTCTACATGACCGAATGACCTAAGTGGCCTAAAGAACGAATGAACTAATAACCTACCTGCAGTTGGAAGACTCCAGATCCCGCCGTCCTCTGGGTAACTAGCACTAAGAGGAGCGACACCAGGTGTACATGAAACTTAAGGGGCCCAAAGGAGCCTCGCAGACGACACATAGTTTGCCGAGCCACCTCTGGCAAGGGCGCCCCGAACTCAGTGGTGTCAGTGGCGTTGTCAGGTGAGTGTCTGTATTAAGGTCATGCAGAGGGCCGAAGCAGAGCGAGCCCGAACCGGATGCTCCAAGATCTGAACCCGGGTAACGCCGACGTATGAATGTTGAGGGAGCTGGAGACCGGGAGTGGAGGGCGGGCACCACCATTCCTACGGCAGCTAGCCAGCTTTGTGGCTGGGAGAAAGGCCCACAGAGTGGTCACTCCTATGGCCACTCCCGTGATCCGACATTCATGATGGTAGTCACTGAGTTGAAAAAAACGGAGATTCCACAGACAGCACTAGAGATCCCTAAGGAAAATGCACTATATGAATTAATCGAAAGCAAGTCCTTTACTACACATTCTCTACACAAAATCTACTAAAACTACGATCTTCTAGTAAAATTATCTAAAACTACTGGTAACAAAGTTATTTAAACACTTGTAACTACACTTAATAAGTTAAGTACTTGTAACATCTTTAGTAACTACTTATAACATCAGCGAATATGAAAGACAATAATTGTGCTATGCACGCAATCTTCTAGTAATCTCATGTTTTGAACTACCCGAAGCATCTTTTACTTTGATTGCCGTCAGCATCATTGGACCAGTGAGCTGCTCTTATCATTTGTTAACAAGTGAATCGGGCTTAATCTCGTTTGGCGCAAACTGTCATTGCAAGACATTCAAAACTGTCCAATCAAATAAGGTACACAAAATACAAACATTAGCTAAACACATAAGAGTTAGGTATTAAACACATACAAACATTAGCTAAACACATAAGAGTTAGGTATTAAACACATACAAACATTAGCTAAACACATAAGAGTTAGGTATTAAACACATACAAACATTAGCTAAACACATAAGAGTTAGGTATTAAACACATACAAACATTAGCTAAACACATAAGAGTTAGGTATTAAACACATACAAACATTGGCGGCATGTAAGAAATACTTTGGAAACACTTTTACAAGTTAGCGAATGAAATAGTCGTAAAAACATTCAAAAACTTTATGCTTTCATCCGTCACACACACACACACGCGCGCGCGCGCACGCGCACACAAACACATATATTTGAACGTTTAAGAGATATTATCTTATAAATTAAAGACGTTTCTTTAAAAGAGAAGATAATTACGTGCTATGCGTATCTATGTGTTTACCTAGTACTTTAGGACCATGTTAAGTATGGAGTGTATTTAGAAGGTTGATTAGCGTCAATGGTACTTAGTACAACTCATATAGAACTATCCTTTTTTGTTGTTTACTAAACATAGTTTTAAAACTTATATGAAACTTGTAGGAATTTTTATTTTAAACAGCTTATTTACAAAGTGCCACGCAGTTACAATATCACGAGATAAAGACATAAGAGACCCCCACAATAAGACATAATAAGCATCGCCTGATATAGAGTTTCATATATTTTATAAATAGCTAGATACTATACGCGACACGCTGATCCTATTGTCCTCATCACCGGTATAGTGTATTAGAAACAGCTTAACACAATAATAATGCTATAAGTAAAGAGTATGCGTGAAAATAAAAATATTATGAATGGAGCTAAAAAATAGCTAATCGACCTAAATCTAATTTAATCAAATCAAATTTAATCAAAACATTTGTTTGAATATATTTAGATCTAGATGCGTGATCTTTCGGTAGTGTCTTATGTAAGAAGCGCGAGATCTCATGAATGGAGCTAGTGGGGGTGGCAGCTCTAGCGAACGAATGTATGTAAAAATGCTTTAGAAACACACATTTGAAGGTTAACTTGATTAAAATATGAAATGAATGGACTCTTATATTTGTAACGTCAGTGTGTGACTGTATGAAACGTGTACTATCTTGGCGAAGACTAGATCTATCATCTTAGAATTAGATCTATAGGAAAGGCCCATCAGCAAAATGGCATATAAAGCGAACACCTCCCCGTAATTTTTATCCATTCTTATTTATTTCAAAAGTAACTGCAGAACTAATAAAATGGTATTACAAAGACTCCATTTTTCTACATTTCCCACATAGTCACTTTCGTTTTCCCTCATACAATAAAGCATAGCTGAAGGTCAAAGTTGATATGTATGGAAATTTCATTCTCAAAACGTTTCCGGATAAACGAGCATAGGTCCGAACTTAAGGCGATTTTAAAGCACCAATGGACATTGGCCGAAAAAGATTTGCATATTGTACTTCTAAATAGATGAGGAAATAGTTAGCTATAATAGCTAAGGCTATTTATTCCGTTGAAAAAAATATATTATGGGGTGTTCGCTCAAAATGACCCTTTTAACTGAAAACCTATTCAGCGAAAGCCCCTATAATAAGCTTAAAAAGCCATTTAATTATAATTTAATGACTGATTTAATCTGTTTTTCTTTTTGTCTTATCTATTGTTATTGTTTGTAAACTGAAATATTAAAATAATAGGCCTATTTTTAACCTTAACCCAATGTCTTCGATTTCGAAGATTAAGGATGAGTGCATTACGTGTTTCACATGACTACGCCCAGTTACGACCAGCATATTTTCCAGCATTTTCTTTCCGTCTAAAATGTTTGACTCGCACCTCTCCAACAGTCTCTCAGAGGTCATATGCTGGCAGTTACTTTCCTCTGTGCCAGTAAGGGTGAAATGACGCTTAGGCCTATACGGCTTATACGGGGTGTGGGGGGGGGGGGGGTTTCCAGGAGAAAATATTCGATCTCAGGAGCGGAAAAAATGCGAACTATATATTTAGTAATAAATATAAGAATTATCATATAATATACATGTATAAAATTACAAGATCTCTCCTGAGCCTTTCGTCTCCATGCCCGAAACCCAAGCTGTTGTAGATCTGCCTCCCATACATCATCAATCCATCGCATTCGGGATCTGCCTTAAGGTCAATCAGCGCGCGTGTGTGTGTATGTGTGTGTGTGTGTGTGGGAGATCGAGTTGATGGTGATTACGTGCACTGAACATGTGTTCTTAAAAAAAATAGTCGCAGTAACGAGAGTTTATGAAATGGAGAGTAAAACGACGTGGACTAGCATATAGGGAGGATGCGAGATAGAATTTTGTAGTTTCTTTTAAAAATATTTATTCGCAGGTTTCGTTGGCTATATATACATCAGTTCCAAGCAGAGAAAGGAGATGTGGAGCACGAGAAAGTGAAAAAAAATTTTAGGCCTAATGTCACAAGGAGGACAATAGTTATAATGCTTCATGGAAGAAGTTAGATGATAGAACTATTTGAAGCATAATTTCCTATATTTTAACATGCTATTTCGCTATTTTTTACGGCCTTTCGCTCATTATGACTCCCCCGAAAATTGCGTTCGCTGATTAGGTCCGACCCCTACCGTGAGTTGACTTGAATTATAAATTTAATAGCTGATATGGAAAAAAAGAGTCAAATTTAGTTTTATCGCCCAATAGCTGAGGAGTCCGCAGATGTTTTCATTTTTTTAATAAGTTTAACCATTGCGGAGTTAAAAATTCTAAACTAAAAACTGGCACAAAAGCGTTCGCCATTGGTCCTTTCCCATAGATCTAGTTCTAGCCTTCGAGAGATTTTCTGTTCTGCGCATGCGTGACCTTTCGGTCTTGTCTTGCTCTTTTTTATATAATACAAAATAGTTTAAAAAATTAAGATTAATTTAAATTAATGAAATCAAATCAACGTTAGTATCGTCAATTAGGAGAGAAAGAGTTAATACATACTATGTGTATTACATTTAGTAAGAAGTCTATTAAAGGAGGGTAACTCTAAAATTGTTAAAACAGCTTTTCCACTAAATACGAACGTTTTATCACTGGACAAAAAAATAAAAATTTAATTTAAAAAGCAAGAAAGAAAGCCAAAAAAAAAAAAAAATAAAGTAGGCTACCTTACCGGACAAAATTATGCTTTATTTTTAGATAATAATTATTTGACATGTTTACTGTTACGCGATTAGTTTACGTGTTAAATTCACTGAATGGATATTATGAGGAGACATCTATATCAACCATTTCATTCCTTCATCAATTTTTCAAGGAAGTCATATAACAGACATTACAAAGCTATGAGGTAAATTGTCACTAGACCAGACATGTTTGTATTCATAATCTACATAGATCTAGTCCACTAAATTCCCCATGAGCGCACTGCAATGCTGTCCGGCTTCAATCTTTGGTTTGATGACAGGTTTAACTTCTGGAAGCCGGCGCAGTTCTGTCTACTAAGTGTTTCTCCGATGGTGATGAGGGGAAACGGTCAGACTAATAAAGTGTCTTTGGACCCGTATACAATGGCGCCGAACTCATGTCTTATCCGCAACGACATGTCCAGGAACATTGTTTATTAGCCCTGCTTCAAGTGTTGGACATAAAAACATTAGAACAATAGGACTTCAAGCTGATCTGTCAGCTGGTAAACGCACCAACAAAACCATTAACTAGGAACAATTTTGGATCTTGCTCTTTGTAAAAAAACATGAAAAACTGATTTTGTTTTGACCAATCACTTTACTTCTATATCTGCTACTATGACTTTATAATTGATGAACTCCAGCGGGTTTACAGTGAACAGTGTATTTGATCATGAACTAAATACTTCTCAATAACCTTGACTGCTCCAGTATTATATGGTCTGGACGTGTATGAGTTAACCTGTTTGTCTTGTGTGTTAGTGTCAATGAAAGTACATTAAAAAATGTCGTCTGATAGTCATGAATGTGTAGGACATACTGCGGGCCAACACCATGCTCTATCTATACTCTATTTATAAAATACCATTGAATGACTGACATATTCATATATGTATGCTATCGACAGATCTATTAAACTAGCAAAAGGATTCCAATGAAATTTCGTATATTTAGGCTCTTGCTAAGACGAGGTTCTCACATATCGGAGTCCTGATCACCGCGATTCGTAAAGAACCGCAAGCTTTCTGTTAAACCTTTGTAATTTTTTTCCCCGGGGAAAAGGCCGCAGTCTAAATATAAAGTCTAAATACAAGTAGACACAAAATAGGACTTACTGTATTTTGAAAGAAGTCAACAAAAGAAAGGATAAAACTAACCCTAGATGCTACACATAGAATTCAAAAGCTGAATAGTGTTTGGTGGCTCAATTTAAAGATTCGAAGAAAGTAAATTAAAAAACCGACTTAAAAGTGTGAAAGTGGAGGTGTGTGGGAGGGTAACAGTCGAACAGAAACATAGGGTCATAGTGAGAAGTGGAACAGAAACATAGGGTCATAGTGAGAAGTGGAACAGAAACATAGGGTCATAGTGAGAAGTGGAACAGAAACATAGGGTCATAGTGAGAAGTCGAACAGAAACATAGGGTCATAGTGAGAAGTCGAACAGAAACATAGGGTCATAGTGAGAAGTCGAACAGAAACATAGGGTCATAGTGAGAAGTCGAACAGAAACATAGGGTCATAGTGAGAAGTCGAACAGAAACATAGGGTCATAGTGAGAAGTCGAACAGAAACATAGGGTCATAGTGAGAAGTCGAACAGAAACATAGAGTCATAGTGAGAAGTCGAACAGAAACATAGGGTCATAGTGAGAAGTCGAACAGAAACATAGGGTCATAGTGAGAAGTCGAACAGAAACATAGAGTCATAGTGAGAAGTCGAACAGAAACATAGGGTCATAGTGAGAAGTCGAACAGAAACATAGGGTCATAGTGAGAAGTCGAACAGAAACATAGGGTCATAGTGAGAAGTCGAACAGAAACATAGGGTCATAGTGAGAAGTCGAACAGAAACATAGGGTCATAGTGAGAAGTCGAACAGAAATGAACTTTTTCGTTGTTGGAGGTCAGGAGAGGGGGGGGGGGGGCTGGTCAATCAAAGTGACCTTTATAAAGATTGGAATAGATGCCGACACTTCACGGTACTACTCCAAACATAATGCTCTGTATGCGTCCTTGACCAAAGAGAACAAAAGCCGAGGATCTACCAAAAAGTATTATTAGTAGAGATAATTAGCCAGCCAATCATGACGCGCATTTCACAAGGTTAAATTTACTGAGACAGTTCTGAAGGATCTTATGAAAGAACTTAAGGGAACATGGAAGCGGATTCAAGACTTCATTACCAGATATTTTCAGAATACCTTTTAATTTAGATTCTGAGGTATTGAAACCTGACTCGTACTTAAACTAACTGAACTTCCATCAAATTCCATTAAGTTAGACAGGGATTTGTCCAGACAAGTTTTCCATGTAATTTCTGAGAGAATGTGTTTACATCTTTTAAATTTTTTATTTATGAGTAGTTGTTTTTTTTTAGCAATAAAACTTACATCTCAGTTCACTCTTCACAGTATTGAAGTCCTAATGAAGTAATTAAAGTTCCCCTTTCAGACCTTGTGGTCTATAGGGCAGATGATGTAAAGGTCATCTGTTTCTGTGGCCTACGGTTAACAAGGGTGTCATGTGGCCAGCACAACGACCAACCGCCTTTTCCCTAAGTAATGTCAGGTACCCATTAGAGCTGGGTGGACTCAGAGGCGCCCGAAGATCCCGAAATTAAAAATCCCAGTCTTCACCAGGATTCGAACCCAGGTCCCCGGTTCGTAAGCAAAGCGCTTTACCGCTCAGCCACCGCGCCTCACTGAAGTCCTAATTAGAAACACATTATAAGGAATTGTTATAACAACACTCGCAGCTTTATACATCGCATTAGCGCAGTAACGAAATGAGATCTTATTCTAATGTTTTCTTGGTATACAAAGACTTATTATTATACACAATAGTATGGCCCCATCGAAATGTTTCTTTTTAGTTTTTGGCCAGCTCTTAAATGAAGGTGTCCAGAAATGTCAGAGGGATTTAGCGCAAAACGTTAAGACTAAATTTCTAAACGGAAAGACAAAGGCATAGACCTCGACGCCAAAATCAGACTGATTCGCTTCCTGGTCAAGGCCACATTCTAATATCCTTTACGAGTCTTGGACGCTGACTGCAGAGCTAGAGAGGGGAATTCTAGTAATGGAATTATGATGCTACAGAAGGATCCAAGGTTTCACATTTAAAGATCACATTTCAAGACCGCATCACAAACGAGGAGATGAGACGGTCACTAGACCCCACGATGACCTGATAAATATTATTTAAAAAAAACAACAACCTTAAAACTAAAGCTCTATGGCTATATTACAGGTTTTTGGGACTCGCAAAGACCTTCCTTCAGGGAACAATACCTAAACTTTGGAAAAGCCTCGGGAGACAACCATGAGGATAAATCCGGAGCTGGTTACCCTAAGGCAGCTCGCGGCACACAGTGCTACAACCTGGCAGATTGCGCGACGCTACTGATCTCAAACTGTATGAGATAATTACAGTTCCTTTGGAAACACCAACTGTGTGGAGAATGGAAAACTGCTGTGCGGGTGACATCGTTCCGACCATAACTAACGCCCAGCCTTTTGTCTCGTTTCTGCCAGATGAACCACACTCGTTCTATGACTGTACGAGGCCGACAACAAAAGTACATCAAACTGGAAGGTAGTTGAAGATTTTAAGGAACAGACTACCGTAAACAAACGATTTTTAGTTTTTACCTATCATGAAGACTTTGAAAGGTGAAAAATAGATCTAGAATTTAAGCGTTTAGTAGAACTGCAGAGCTCAAAGATTTATTTCTAGAAGTTTAACTCTCGAGCGCGAAGTTAAATTAAAAAAAAAAAAAAAAAAAAGAAGTCCTAGAGGGATGATCATAGAAAGGATAGGAATATTAAATTAGGGAGTACTTTTAGTCTTAACATGGTTTTTTTTTTTTTAGACTCCCACCGCAGTTCAGACTTATAGACTTAACTCGACGGGTGAAGCTTAATCAGTGCTTCAGACCAAGGAGGACAATACGCATTAGTCATAACTCGAAAGGTGGATAGGAAGACTGCATCAGACAGAAGTATAGGTCAAACGTGGACCAAATATTTCACAAAATAATGCTAAGTACGCTTGAACTTGGCTTGGTTTGGCTATCGATGAAGGGGGCTCGAGGATCGGCACCCGACTCGAGCAGAGCTGTGTTTACTGATCACCTAAAGACAGCACGGAAAACCTTCTCCCAGATACCCCCTTCCCCCCACTGGTCCACAAATGAGATTGGACCATAGCTCTCCGAGCATGCTTTAAACATGAACATAGCGTTCTAAAATAGACTATTTATTTTATTCTTTTTTTTTGTGTTGCCTCTTGTTGTGCTTTTGTTGCTGTTTTTGTTGTGGTTGCTACGTTGGCTTGTTGATTGTGTTTTTTTTAATTGGTGGTGATGACGCTGTTGTTGCTAGTGTTGTTGTTGCTGTTGTTAGTTTTGTTGTTGTTGCCGTTGCCGTGCTGGTGTTGAGGTAGTGGATGTTGTTGCAGTTGATGCTGTTGTCGTGGTTATTGTAGCTGTTGGTAGTGTTGTACTGGTTATTGCTTGTTCTGTTTTGTTACAGTAACCTTTTTTGTCAACAAAGCTCTAACTTTACAAACATCAAAACGGCGGGAGTATGTATCCGGATATCGACCCGGATGGAACACGCCTCTGATACGTAGCCACGACACAATTTACCAAAGAGAACACAGCAAAGCAAAAGGTTAGACAACCATTTTGAGGTGAACGATCTAGACATACATCTACCCCGAGGTCAAGGTCATATGTTGTTAACCTGGAACTGCGATTATAGTTAACAGAAAAAAAACTGTCATAATTCTCAAGAAACTTTAAAGAAAAAAAATAAGTTTAAAAGAAAAAAAACTTTGATCAGGGGCTGAGAGTTTTGATTAAGAGGGATAGCCTTTTATTGGCTCATTCTGCCCTCAAACCCGTTTCTGTCAGGCCTGTGGCACCGCGTAAATATTTGCATTACTCGCCAACACATCCACCTTTCTGAGAGTCTCCCAGCGTTTCATGCCTTAGTTTCTAGCAGGTGTTGGTCATAACCAGGTAAACGTCTTCGTCCGGTGGTTCTCAAATGTTTCAGTTAGCATTCCGTTGGACTGCCCCAAAAACAAAGGGTTGATTTCTGTTTTGTTTTATAACAAAAGGAACATCTTTGTGAGAGTCTTTTGGTATATTTCTAAGGATGTACTAATTGAGGACTTAAATGCTTGTTGAAAAGAGCACGTACTCTCAAGTCCGAGTTGTATAGCGCTTAGTTTCCGCATCGAGGATTTTGAGTTCGAGTCCCGGTGAATTGTGGGCTATTAAATTCGAGATTTGTAGGACGCCCATTGGTTCACCTCTACTGCGTACTTGGTTGGGAGAAGTAAAGGTCTTTGTGTTGGTCTCACTACACCCTCGTTCACCGTCAGCCAGAGAAACAGATAAGTTTGACATCATCTGTCCCATGGCTTGAAAGGTCTGATCAACTTTACTTCTTTTTGCTTTAATATGTACAGTTTAGTTTGAGAAGCCCTGCAGATTGAGTTAGTGACTGGTGTTGCAGGAACTAAAAGACTGAAATCATCACACAAGTGATACAGGAAAGCTGAGGATGTTCCCGCCCCTTCCCTTTTTCCCTATACCAGAATACTTTTTTTTTGTATTCCCTTAAAATTCGTCCTTTTAACAGAACAACCCTATGAGTCTAGAGTGCCAAGCCTATTTGCAGAGTGCCAACTCCATGAGTCCGGAGTGTCAACCTTGAGTCCCGAGTGTCAACCCTGAGTCCCGAGTGTCAACCCTGAGTCCCGAGTGTCAACCCTGAGTCCCGAGTGCCGATTCCATTCATGAGTGCCAAGCTCACGAGTTGTTGTTTTTTTCAAAGCTCCTATCAACTCACTCTGTCTGTCTGGTACAAAGCTCCTATCAACTCACTCTGTCTGTCTGGTACAAAGCTCCTATCAACTCACTTTGTCTTGTCTGGTACAAAGCTCCTATCAACTCACTCTGTCTGTCTGGTACAAAGCTCCTATCAACTCACTCTGTCTGTCTGGTACAAAGCTCCTATCAACTCACTTTGTCTGTCTGGTACAAAGCTCCTATCAACTCACTCTGTCTGTCTAGTACAAAGCTCCTATCAACTCACTTTGTCTGTCTGGTACAAAGCTCCTATCAACTCACTCTGTCTGTCTGGTACAAAGCTCCTATCAACTCACTCTGTCTGTCTGGTACAAAGCTCCTATCAACTCACTCTGTCTTGTCTGGTACAAAGCTCCTATCAACTCACTCTGTCTGGTACAAAGCTCCTATCAACTCACTCTGTCTGTCTGGTACAAAGCTCCTATCAACTCACTCTGTCTGTCTGTACAAAGCTCCTATCAACTCACTCTGTCTGTCTGTTACAAAGCTCCTATCAACTCACTCTGTCTGTCTGTTACAAAGCTCCTATCAACTCACTCTGTCTGTCTGGTACAAAGCTCCTATCAACTCACTCTGTCTGTCTGGTACAAAGCTCCTATCAACTCACTCTGTCTGTCTGGTACAAAGCTCCTATCAACTCACTCTGTCTGGTACAAAGCTCCTATCAACTCACTCTGTCTGTCTGGTACAAAGCTCCTATCAACTCACTCTGTCTTGTCTGGTACAAAGCTCCTATCAACTCACTCTGTCTTGTCTGGTACAAAGCTCCTATCAACTCACTCTGTCTGTCTGGTACAAAGCTCCTATCAACTCACTCTGTCTGTCTGTACAAAGCTCCTATCAACTCACTCTGTCTGTCTGGTACAAAGCTCCTATCAACTCACTCTGTCTGTCTGGTACAAAGCTCCTATCAACTCACTCTGTCTTGTCTGGTACAAAGCTCCTATCAACTCACTCTGTCTTTGAACTCGTTCTTTCTCCCAGACCAAATCTTGGATTAAGTTTAAACTTGACACAATTATTTATTGTACCTAACAAAATTCAACAATTAGTCGATTAATTACTGATAATTATTTTGTTTGGTATTGAAAAAGGGAACTAAAGCCTACATTATTGAGAGATCTGTAAATGTAGAATTCATCCCCTACGATACATCTTTTTTTAAATTACTTTTTTATATGTTGCTTTTTTTAACTGTTCGCTCTGCCTAACTGTCCACTTGCGACCATCCCTGACATCAACTCATGTTTTCAGATTGGTAGCGTTCTTTTGATACCCCCCCCCCCACACTCACCGAGTCATTAACACATTTGAGGATCTATTTCATTAGCTCTAGACCTTGACTTAAATGGTGCAAACATTCTTGAAAGACAAATCCAGTTGACTGAAGCACAAAGTATAATAGGATTTTTTTAGATGCTTTTCAGGATGCGATCAGATTAGCCGATTCGACTTCACTTACATAAATCAATTTCTTTACGAAATTATCGAATAATTTTAAGAATGTGCAGAGACAAATATGCCCAATGAGAAACAGCAGCCAGGTGATTGACCAACACCAGAAATACGAAATCAAGTAAAACCAAACTACACCGTCTCGTGAACTCTGACCTCGATTTCATTTCTTTGTCCTTGATCTATAGATTACAAACATGTGTTACGGAAGTATTTTTTTAAAAACCTTTTTTTTCTTCCACTCATAGCTTGTATGACGGATGCTCAACCTATTACCCTCGGTCCATATCTGACTCTAATAACTTCTGACAATAGCCCAAGCGCATAATGTTTGATATATCCAAGAAAAGGAAAGAAGGCATTGCTCACTGTGGCCTGTTGATATTTATAGGATCCATGGCCAAAACAAATGTGGGCACTTAAAAAAAAAGTAAAGTTTCCCCTTTCGGACCTTGCCATCTCAGTTACCCATTAGAGTTTGATGAAGCGCTGTATGGAACACCGGGGCTCGAACTCGAGACCTCCCTGTTTGGAAACTAAACACTCTACCGCTTGGCCACCACGTAAGAAGTATTAAAAATTAGCGAGTTACTGGTATAAATTAGAGTCCAATATTAACACTCCCAGTTACTGGTATAAATTTGAGTCCAATATTAACACTCCCAGTTACTGGTATAAATTTGAGTCCAATATTAACACTCCCAGTAACTGGTATAAATTTGAGTCCAATATTAACACTCCCAGTAACTGGTATAAATTTGAGTCCAATATTAACACTCCCAGTTACTGGTATAAATTTGAGTCCAATATTAACACTCCCAGTAACTGGTATAAATTTGAGTCCAATATTAACACTCCCAGTTACTGGTATAAATTTGAGTCCAATATTAACACTCCCAGTTACTGGTATAAATTTGAGTCCAATATTAACACTCCCAGTTACTGGTATAAATTTGAGTCCAATATTAACACTCCCAGTAACTGGTATAAATTTGAGTCCAATATTAACACTCCCAGTTATTGGTATAAATTTGAGTCCAATATTAACACTCCCAGTAACTGGTATAAATTTGAGTCCAATATTAACACTCCCAGTAACTGGTATAAATTTGAGTCCAATATTAACACTCCCAGTAACTGGTATAAATTTGAGTCCAATATTAACACTCCCAGTAACTGGTATAAATTTGAGTCCAATATTAACACTCCCAGTTACTGGTATAAATTAGAGTCCAATATTAACACTCCCAGTTACTGGTATAAATTAGAGTCCAATATTAACACTCCCAGTAACTGGTATAAATTAGAGTCCAATATTAACACTCCCAGTAACTGGTATAAATTTGAGTCCAATATTAACACCCCCAGTTACTGGTATAAATTAGAGTCCAATATGAATTCTCCCCCTGCCCTCTACGTTTCTATGATTCAACCAACGGGTCATTAATTCAGAGCTTTTCGACCCCATGAAGACATTCTAGATTTAGACATTGTCTAAAGACTATCACAGTGTTACGTGGAGTCATTGGTCGCCAAAAACAGTCAAGGTTGTTCCAATGTATATGTCAACATCACTCCAGCGTGGTAGCGCTAAAAAAATTATTATAATAGCCCAAAGGGAGTTTAAAATAAACTTGGACTTCGCAATTATTAAAACCCAGATAGCTGTATATTTAGTACAAGTGTTAAGTTTATTAATTTGATTGATTAGGCTTCAATACATTTAGATCTATAGTGAATTTATTGTTTCAATCTTCCTCCAAAGTGATTGAAAATATCCCTATGAAGATCTTTAGTATAAGGGCCCTAAGTGACAGCTTAAGTTCATGGATATGTTTTGATCAATTACTATTTCAGGAATTCTCGGCCACGCAGTTATCGTGTTATAAGGTTCACGTTAGGAAGTACTCTACGTGAACACCTCGTGACACAAGCGTGACACACACATACACACACACAAACATTCTCCGAAACTAGCGCCCAGAGGACATGCATTCAATAACCTTGTGGCCATACGAGAGTGAGTCGTTATGCACCATTAGCGCCAATGGCCACCTTTGACTAGGTGGCCATGCACTACTAGCACTCTGTGGCCATGCAGTACTAGCACTCTGTGGCCATGCACTAAATGGTAAGGAGCAGTGAAGATTGCCATCCATTTTGTATAATTTTTTTTTTTAAAGTTCATTTCGCTTTGATGTAGTTGACATTATAAGTTTTAAAAATGAGGATTCGGAGACTATAGTGCGGTGGCTCAACGTCAGCTGTTTGTATTTCCACTGGGAACTGTGGGTAAACGGGAAAATAGGGTCAAAGACGTCAGATAAGCTGGATCGGTTCAATAAGAGTATTGCATAATGTAATTCTTAGTGTAACTAAAATGTTACGTCACATTGGCTAGAAGTCAATCAACTGGATTATAGCAATCAACTGGATTATAGCAATCAACTGGTATCAATCAAATGCAATTTCGGTTTAAAAATCCATTCTAATAGTAAGCCAAATATAGATTTTTTATTGAAACTTATGACTGACGGTACAAAACTACAAAACTTGCACAACTAAATTGAAAATGAAAGATTGTAAGTAAACTCTTATTTTTTTGGTCGATGTTGACTAATTTCTCCCTACTAATATCACTGACCTATGAACTAGTAGAAGTTTTAAACAAAATTTAATGTTATTTTCAAAAAATATGTTGGAAACTAAAACCATTTCCCGCCTGTTGGTACATATTCCTAAGCCAAACTAAAGAATCGATTGATTTACCTTGCAGTTTATATAATCTCCAGTTAATGTTTGGATGGATTAGAAAGTCAAAGCACTGCCAATGTTTGAGTGATCAATACCACACAACAAAGTAATTACTTTTAATACAAGAACAAAAAAAAAGTAGTCCGCGGACTAACTTTCTGAACGTCCTTTCCAGAGCAGCAGACGATACTCTATTGTCCCCCCTTTACAGCTGTTAAAGATGCAGATGGAACCCCACAAGTAGCCGCCCTCGTCCATCCAGTTATTGCCCTCCCAAACCAAGACCCCAATCCTTCAGTCTACCACCTCTCTTCAACCACAGGGCGTTGGTTCTGCTCATCGCCTAGTGTTGTTACGCGAGGAACTTTTTTTTTTGTTTTCTAAAGTTTTGTTTAGTCCGTGATGTGATGGGAGGGCGGGGCGATGTGGCAGAATGCAGACGACAGGATTGGACGTGGCGACACACTGGGCAAGTTCTGCAGCTCATTATGCAGCCGATGTCTTGCCACTGGTCACTGGTCTGGGCAGAGTGTGTGAGGGAATGAGAGAGTGACATATGACAGTCTCTGGCATCACGTCTGCTTGGAGTGTAACATTATATCGTCTGCTAGAAATTGTAACATGATATCGTCATACCCTGGCATGATGTAGCCGCTTGGTGAACGGGAGGATAAGGAAATTGAAGGGCGGGGGGGGGGGATGAGTGACGAAAGCGATGAATAAGATTAGAAACAGAAGAATTTTTTTTTTTTAGGCTTACGTCATTTCAAAGTATCACGTGTTCAATAGATGCACAGATTATTTGTATACATTGGGTTCTATGACAATGGACATTTTGTATCAAATCTGGTAAACAAAGCTTACTATAGACATTGGCGTAGCAAGGTACCCCTGGGCCTGGGTGCAGGAATACGACTTTAGGTCCCCTTGTTATGGAGTGTGTGTGTATGTGTGTGCGTGTGTTTTTTCAAAGTGATGATGAAGAAAGGGAGCATTCATTTTTGGTCTTAGAGAATGATGACGTCACGACAGGGTCTATCCTAATTTATGTTAAGAACAGAAGACAAGAGCCATGAAATAACAAAGACATGTTTATGTTGTGAGTTAGATGTTGGTTAAATATGAGCTTCTTGCATGACACCTATAGCTCAGTTCAAGTTAAATATACTGTGTATATTGTAATACAATTTATATTGAGTTTTTATTCTCAAGAGAAGCATGTTCCAATTATTTAAAGTTTATTTATTTAAAATATAATCAGCCTAAATAGGTTCAGTTGTACTAGCTGTTTGGAGTTAGAAGCCAATGACCGATCATCAACACCCCCCCCCCCTCCAGTAAGTGTGACTGAACCCAAAGTAAGCCACGCTGTCTCTGATGGAACACAATCCCAATGAAGACATTGGTCAGACAACAGACAAAGTACAAGTGTTTCTCAGGGGGTAAACGAGAACAAGGTCCTCAAACTTCGGCGGATTGGTCAACCATGCAACCTGCTAAGATTCCGAGCCACATACTGAGTCTGAAGATATTCGTCTCTATGAACCTGAAGAAGTTGTCCTAACAGAACGACTGGATGAATCTGAAGAAGTTGTCCTAACAGAACGACTGTATGAATCTGAAGAAGTTGTCCTAACAGAACGACTGTATGAACCTGAAGAAGTTGTCCTAACAGAACGACTGTATGAACCTGAAGAAGTTGTCCTAACAGAACGACTGTATGAACCTGAAGAAGTTGTCCTAATAGAACGACTGTATGAACCTGAAGAAGTTGTCCTAACAGAACGACTGTATGAACCTGAAGAAGTTGTCCTAACAGAACGACTGGATGAACCTGAAGAAGTTGTCCTAACAGAACGACTGTATGAACCTGAAGAAGCTGTCCTAATAGAACGACTGGATGAATCTGAAGAAGTTGTCCTAACAGAACGACTGTATGAACCTGAAGAAGTTGTCCTAATAGAACGACTGTATGAACCTGAAGAAGTTGTCCTAATAGAACGACTGGATGAATCTGAAGAAGTTGTCCTAATAGAACGACTGTATGAACCTGAAGAAGTTGTCCTAACAGAACGACTGGATGAATCTGAAGAAGTTGTCCTAACAGAACGACTGTATGAACCTGAAGAAGTTGTCCTAACAGAACGACTGTATGAATCTGAAGAAGTTGTCCTAACAGAACGACTGTATGAACCTGAAGAAGTTGTCCTAACAGAACGACTGTATGAACCTGAAGAAGTTGTCCTAACAGAACGACTGTATGAACCTGAAGAAGTTGTCCTAATAGAACGACTGTATGAACCTGAAGAAGTTGTCCTAATAGAACGACTGGATGAACCTGAAGAAGTTGTCCTAACAGAACGACTGTATGAACCTGAAGAAGTTGTCCTAATAGAACGACTGGATGAATCTGAAGAAGTTGTCCTAATAGAAAGACTGGATGAATCTGAAGAAGTTGTCCTAACAGAACGACTGTATGAACCTGAAGAAGTTGTCCTAACAGAACGACTGTATGAACCTGAAGAAGTTGTCCTAACAGAACGACTGTATGAACCTGAAGAAGTTGTCCTAACAGAACGACTGTATGAACCTGAAGAAGTTGTCCTAACAGAACGACTGTATGAACCTGAAGAAGTTGTCCTAATAGAACGACTGTATGAACCTGAAGAAGTTGTCCTAATAGAACGACTGGATGAACCTGAAGAAGTTGTCCTAACAGAACGACTGTATGAACCTGAAGAAGTTGTCCTAATAGAACGACTGGATGACTCTGAAGAAGTTGTCCTAATAGAACGACTGGATGAATCTGAAGAAGTTGTCCTAACAGAACGACTGTATGAACCTGAAGAAGTTGTCCTAACAGAACGACTGTATGAACCTGAAGAAGTTGTCCTAACAGAACGACTGTATGAACCTGAAGAAGTTGTCCTAACAGAACGACTGTATGAACCTGAAGAAGTTGTCCTAACAGAACGACTGTACGAACCTGAAGAAGTTGTCCTAACAGAACGACTGTATGAACCTGAAGAAGTTGTCCTAACAGAACGACTGTATGAACCTGAAGAAGTTGTCCTAACAGAACGACTGTATGAACCTGAAGAAGTTGTCCTAACAGAACGACTGTATGAACCTGAAGAAGCTGTCTTAACAGAACGACTGTATGAACCTGAAGAAGTTGTCCTAACAGAACGACTGTATGAACCTGAAGAAGCTGTCTTAACAGAACGACTGTATGAACCTGAAGAAGTTGTCCTAACAGAACGACTGTATGAACCTGAAGAAGCTGTCTTAACAGAACGACTGTATGAACCTGAAGAAGCTGTCCTAACAGAAAGTCTGCTGAACAAAATCATCGACCTGATTTCTTTCTTTATTTCTTGTTGTCTTTCTTCCTGTCAACCAGTCGTCTTAATCGCCAGACTACTCGACCTTGGCTGAAGAGGAACATTCCCACATACAGTGTGGTCAAACCATGGAACCTGGCTGAAGAGGAACATTCCCACATACAGTGTGCTGACATCATGGAACCTGGCTGGAGATGAACATTCCCACATACACTATGCTGACACCATGGAACCTGGCTGGAGATGAACATTCACACATACAGTGTGCTGACACCATAGAATCTGGCTGGAGATGAACATTCACACATACACTGTGCTGACACCATGGAACCACGCTGGAGATGAACATTCACACATACAGTGTGCTGACACCATGGAACCTGGCTGGAGATGAACATTCCCACATACACTATGCTGACACCATGGAACCTGGCTGGAGATGAACATTCACACATACAGTGTGCTGACACCATGGAACCTGGCTGGAGATGAACATTCACACATACAGTGTGCTGACATCATGGAACCTGGCTGGAGATGAACATTCACACATACAGTGTGCTGACACCATGGAACCTGGCTTGAGATGAACATTCACACATACAGTGTGCTGACATCATGGAACCTGGCTGGAGATGAACATTCACACATACAGTGTGCTGACACCATGGAACCTGGCTGGAGATGAACATTCACACATACAGTGTGCTGACATCATGGAACCTGGCTGGAGATAAACATTCACACATACACTGTGCTGACACCATGGAACCTGGGTGGAGATGAACATTCCCACATACACTGTGCTGACACCATGGAACCTGGCTGGAGATGAACATTCACACATACACTGTGCTGACACCATGGAACCTGGGTGGAGATGAACATTCCCACATACACTGTGCTGACACCATGGAACCTGGCTGGAGATGAACATTCACACATACAGTGTGCTGACACCATGGAACCTGGCTGGAGATGAACATTCACACATACAGTGTGCTGACACCATGGAACCTGGCTGGAGATGAACATTCACACAAACAGTGTGGTCACACTATGGAACCTGGCTGGAGAGGAACATTCCTACATACAGTGTGCTGACACCATGGAACCTGGCTTGAGATGAACATTCACACATACAGTGTGCTGACACCATGGAACCTGGCTTGAGAGGAACATTCCTACATACAGTGTGCTGACACCATGGAACCTGGCTTGAGATGAACATTCACACATACAGTGTGCTGACACCATGGAACCTGGCTTGAGATGAACATTCACACATACAGTGTGCTGACACCATGGAACCTGGCTTGAGATGAACATTCACACATACAGTGTGCTGACACCATGGAACCTGGCTGGAGATGAACATTCACACATACAGTGTGCTGACACCATGGAACCTGGCTGGAGATGAACATTCACACATACAGTGTGCTGACACCATGGAACCTGGCTTGAGATGAACATTCACACATACAGTGTGCTGACACCATGGAACCTGGCTGGAGATGAACATTCACACATACAGTGTGCTGACACCATGGAGCCTGGGTGGAGATGAACATTCACACATACAGTGTGCTGACACCATGGAACCTGGCTGGAGATGAACATTCACACATACAGTGTGCTGACACCATGGAGCCATTTTTACTCGTAACTTTTCTTATTCCTTAATGAGACACTCCCTCTTCGAATGGTCAGTTTTATTGCGTCTCCGTCGCCTAATTGTTCCTGTGAAGAAGATGACCCGTAGCAGCCAAAATGTAAAGAGGGTAGGTCGGAGATCTCTTCGTGGGTTCAATAACATCTTCCCTAAAACTTGGATACTTTTTAAGTATGTGGAATTCTTCCCGGCGTGGCAATTTATTTTTGTGTATGTTAAGCCAACATAATTATTTCATTACAACGCAATTGTACGGGCTAAATTTGACAATCAACTCTATAGGAGCCAATATATTGGAAACATCTTTTGATATGATAGTTGTTCAACTTTGCAAAATTTAAGATTAAAATTTTGCAGTAAAAAGTGCAACTTTTTTATTTTTATTTTTTATTCAGTACTGAAGAGAATACATTACCAACAGCACGTGAGACACTAACACCACGTGAGACACCAACAGCACGTGAGACACCAACAGCACGTGAGACACCAACAGCACGTGAGACACTAACACCACGTGAGACACCAACAGCACGTGAGACACTAACAGCACGTGAGACACCAACAGCACGTGAGACACTAACACCACGTGAGACACCAACAGCACGTGAGACACCAACAGCACGTGAGACACTAACAGCACGTGAGACACTAACAGCACGTGAGATACTAACAAAAGTAAGTTTACGGTTTACACAACAGTTCACGTTAAAGTTGTTCATAAACTGTCAGAACTTGACGATCACTGGGTTGTCCATTGTTTTGTGTTGTAGAAGAACGAAGCCAATATATTCGAAACATCTTTAAATACGATAGTTGTTCAAATTTGCAAAATTAAAGATTAACATTTTGCAGTAAAAGTGCAACTATAGCAATGTAGTTTTAAAACCGATCGCTACAGTACTAGTGAATTTTAAATCACTGTCCTCTCGTGATATTAATTCATGTATCTTAACCAGGGGCTGTATAAAGTAATATGAAGGAAAGCTATAACAGTGTAACAATATCAAAAACAAACATAATTCGCTAAACAGATACTTTCAAATTGTCTACAAATTTGTTATTATTATTATTACTAATACTATTATTATTATTATTTCTAAATGAAACTCGTTACAATAAAATGAAACGCTCTACAGACAATTTTAGAGTTACCTTTCTTTAATAGATTTCATACTTACGTAATACAATTTACATTGATATATTAATTTGCTCCTCTGATAAATATATCGGAACAAGAATTGAAGTACCGTAAATAACTATACAATAGTTAAGTAAAATAAGGTAAGAGTTTGAGACATTGACATTACTGACAGCCAGCCAAGTGTTCTCCCTTACAAGAGCCCGTTTCATATCATTTATCTGTGTCATTCTAGGATCTCACGGTATAGCTTTCTAGTACAATACTACCGCTACAATATTTCACTGCTACAATATTTCACTGCTACAATACTCACTACAGTAAAGTATAGGGCTAACATAGGGCATCATCTAGATCAGTGGTTCCCAAACTTTTTTGTCTCGTAGACCCCTTGCCATGGTTTCTGATTTTCCGTAGACCCCCTGCTTAACTTGTGTTGCATTATTGCAAATCAATCAACATTTTATTAAAACTAATGTCTAACTGTATTGAGTCTAAGAGTGAAAAGGCAATTAAAAGCTACATTTGAAATTATACAGATTGATAAAATTTAAATTTAAACCAATTAAAATAACAAAATATATATTTCTGGAATTAAACACACTGGAAATGTTGGGGTTTTTTTGTAGGCTCATCATCCATTGCTACGGATATTATGTTTCATATAGGAATTTGTTGTTCTATGAAACATTAAATATTAATTCAGTAATTTGCTTTAGGTATTCTTGTAAACGTTTTCACAAAGAGCAGTTTCTCTTGTATTTCTGGATCTTTCATGTGTGGCTCAAATATTGAGTCCGCAGAATTGTTTTCACTAACAGGAGAAGCGGCGAAGGCGAGTAACTAGCGCCAAAACCAGTAAGCTTTGGAAAGGCGGGCGCTTTCTACCTACCTAGCAGAAGAACTGAATTCAAACTTTTGCTGCCTTGCAGCTATACTCAAACATGGGAAAGGTTTTGTGAGTCAACCCTGAGGAAAAATAAGCAGCAAGCAACCCTTAGGCAGTTTGCAGCACACAGCTCTACATCCTATCAGAGCCTGCTAGACCGTTGATCCCAAACTGTATATGTCGTTTACAAAGAATTACATAAGAAGCTTTTAATCCGATATGCCCTTGAACTGTATTGTTGCTTTAAAAAAATTCATAATATCAGATGTAGGTTTGTGTAATACAAGTTTTTAAAACTTCTTCAAGGGCAGGTAAAATCAATGTTTTACTTTAGTGTTTTCCGAGACATTGTAAAACGCTCACAAACGCATCATCTTCTCTATATGATGTCGAAGAGAGATTTTGTGGGTGTATTCTGAACTTTATCTTTATTTTTCATTTGAATAGCAGTATAAATATTTAAAGGATTAAAGGTACATTTACATATTAGTGTAGGAAATAATTGCATTAATGGGAGTGAAAATTAAAGTCACAAATGAAATGAAATTCATTATCGTAGACCCCCATAGACATCTCATAGACCCCCAATTTATTTTTTCACTTTCTTAGACCCCTTGGAAGTCTTCGTAGACCCCTGGGGGTCTATATAGACCACTTTGGGAATCACTGATCTAGATCTAGAGGCGCAGAGATAAAGGCGATATGCGCTATGCTCTGCCTGAGAATTTGAAATATTGATATAGATTTTTTATTGTTCTTTATGTTAGTAGAAATTGCAGATAACTATAAAAGGTTCGTTGTTTTTTTTTTATTAAATTTAATGTATAGAATACTTAGTCCTATTGTATGTGCTATAATTAAATAGTGTATGGTTGTTATCAGAGAAGACTTTAACATCGGAAGTTAGGAGAGCTACTTACTGCTACTACCAACGTCTGATTAATGAGTTATTGTCTTTTATACAAGATCACAATTCAAGTCACTCCTTCATTGAGGATGGGCGGGCGCTGATCTCAAAAATGGCTCTAACCATTTGCCTAGAAATTTAACAGTCGATGTATATTGCTAATAAAAGAATTACTGCCTTGTTGGCCACATGGGGAAAACTCTAGTTTGACCGTTATAATTTTTCAAAGTAAAAATAAATAAATGTAAATTTGGCTAGAGACTATATCTAGGTCTAGATCTTACATCGGTTTTGAAAGGACTATCGCGTTCTTGAAAAGACTATCGCGTTCTGGAATTTCCGAATGGAAGGTTTTATTGATTCAAGAGTTTGATAAATTAATGTTCAGGAAAATTTAGCGCATTGTCTTCTAAGTCTAGATCTAAATGCTTATCACTGGACTATTAAAAGGTGTACTAAATCTACACATTCGCTAAACCAGGAGTCTTTCTCAGGGAGAAGGGGTGAGGTTGCGGGGAAAAATGTTTTTAAATCTAAAATTCATTAATTTATTTTTAAGTTGCATAAAGGAGGTATTGTCATTAAAAAAAAAGTATTTTCAATGTTTTTCTAGTATAATCTTAATCTCATTCTGACTGCATGGCCTGGGTAACACTTATACTTTAGTTCATGATTTCTTCTGTTGGTAACTATCAGAGAACACATTTTTTTTTGTCGTCAGATAAATTTACATGGTGATGTTTACGTGAGAGCTATTACAGTTTCTGAATTTGGATCTAAGAACATCTCTCTTCAAAACATTTTCCCCCAAGAACTGTAAAGAAAAAAATCCTCTTGAAGGTCTTGTGAGAACCATAAATGTCGCGGGGAGTCACATTTGAATATAAATGAGGCCACCTGTAAATAGGAAGGTTGAGTTTATGTGTGTGTGTGCGTGTGTGTGGTTGAGGAAGGGGAAGGGGTAGCAGTAAAAGACAGACGTCACATCTCTGCAACAAGCCTGTTTCCCTCACAGGTTACTGCGCTTTAGGAGAACACCTGCCCGGTGGAGAGGCGATCAACAAGACCTGGAATCTACTACAGCACGTTTTTCAGTTGGGTCCAAACAGTCGCGATGAGAGACATCTTCAGAAAATTGTAATAAGGTAGTCATGTATAAAGTCATGTATAAAGTCAATGTATAAAGTCATGTATAAAGTCAATGTGTAAAGTCATGTATAAAGTCATGTGTAAAGTCATGTATAAAGACATGTAAACAGTAATGTATAAAGTAATGTATAAAGTAATGTATAAAGTATAAGTTTCTTTTAGTCTAATCTGCATTAGTCAGTTACAAACAGTGACCATGGAAGTTACAAACAGTGACCATGGAAGTTACAAACAGTGACCATGGAAGTTACAAACAGTGACCATGGAAGTTACAAACAGTGACCATGCCGAAGTTACAAACAGTGACCATGGAAGTTACAAACAGTGACCATGGAAGTTACAAACAGTGACCATGGAAGTTACAAACAGTGACCATGGAAGTTACAAACAGTGACCATGGAAGTTACATCCGTTTCGTTAATGGTTGAAAACGTAAAGTAGAGGATTGCAAGGAAAATACAGTGCACACTGCTTACAGATGTCTCAGTCACATTGAAGTGCTTACAGATGTCTCAGTCACATTGAAGTGCTTACAGATGTCTCAGTCACATTGAAGTGCTTACAGATGTCTCAGTCACATTGAAGTGCTTACAGATGTCTCAGTCACATTGAAGTGCTTACAGATGTCTCAGTCACATTGAAGTGCTTACAGATGTCTCAGTCACATTGAAGTGCTTACAGATGTCTCAGTCACATTAAAGTGCTTGCAGATGTCTCAGTCACATTGAAGTGCTTACAGATGTCTCAGTCACATTAAAGTGCTTACATTTGTCTCCATTACTTTCAAATGCTTGCAAATAACATTCAACCTTTGTCAGATCACATTCAATTTCTGATATATCTCTAAATTACTCAATAACTAATTACAGATTATATTTCAATGTTTACTAATGCCTCAATTACATTCAATTATAGGGGCTAATAAAAAAGACCTAAACAACATTTTAGGTTTAAAAAAAAAAGAAGGGGGGAGGGCGTTTGATGTAAGCTAGTCATGGTAGTATGGAGGCGAAATAAGTTCAGAGTTATCCTGCAATATTTAGTAAGGTCACGCGTGTTTCTTTGGTTTTTAAAGTAGTCTCGGTTGATTGATCTCATTTAATGTTGCAGTTATACTGTTGCGGTAAGTAGATCTGGAAACGTCTTTACTTTAGAAGCAGTTTTAGGGAAGTTAGGATTGGTGAAAGGAAAGAATGTCCGACAAAAAGTTGGACTTTAGGTTTTGATAGAAGAATACATGGTGGAGAGTACACGAAAGTGTATATTGGAGGATAGTAAATGGATCACAGTACATGGGTCAGAGTACATGGGTAAGAGTACATGGGTTAGAGTACATGGGTCAGAGTACATCGATCAGAGTACATGGGTCAGAGTACATCGATCAGAGTACATGGATCAGAGTACATGGATCAGAGTACATGGGTCAGAGTAGCCTACATGGGTCAGAGTACATGGGTCAGAGTACATCGATCAGAGTACATGGATCAGAGTACATGGGTCAGAGTACATGGGTCAGAGTACATGGGTCAGAGTACATGGATCAGAGTACATGGGTCAGAGTACATGAATCATAGTACATGGGTCAGAGTACATGGGTCAGAGTACATGGGTCAGAGTACATGGGTCAGAGTACATGGGTCAGAGTACATGGATCAGAGTACATCGATCAGAGTACATGGGTCAGAGTACATGGATCAGAGTACATGGATCAGAGTACATGGGTCAGAGTACATGGATCAGAGTACATGGGTCAGAGTACATGGGTCAGAGTTTATGGATCAGAGTACATGGGTCAGAGTACATGGATGATAGTACATCGATCAGAGTACACGGGTTAGAGTGCATAAATGGGTACATGATTGAGAGCACATGGATACGAGTATATGGATGAAAGTACATAGATCAGAGTACATGGATGAGTACATTGGATGATATTAATTGGATCACAGTGCATGGATCAGAGTGCATAAATGGGTACATGATTGAGAGTACATGGATACGAGTACATGGATGAAAGTACATTGATCAGAGGACATGGATGAGTAAATTGGATGATAGTACATGGATGATGGATCAGAGTGCATTGATCAGAGTACATGGATTAGTGAACATGGAGGAGAGTACTTATATGAGAGTACATGGGAGAGCGTACATGGGAGAGAGTACTTGGGTGAGAATCATGGATGAACGTACGTGAGTGAGAGTGCATATAAGAGTGTACATGAAAGAGAGTACACGGATGAAAGTACATCCATGAGAATAAATATCAAGTACTTCAACTATGAAGACAATGGAAATCGAGAGATTAACTTTTATAATTATACACGACAGCGGTCTTAATCGATTCATTCTTATACATAAATCTAGTATTCAATATGATTTATTATCACTGAAAAACTATCTTAAGAATAATACTATTATTCACTACCCTTTATTGTTCATTTATCTGTTTGTATATATTCCATTTATTGTTATACAAAATATATACAGACAGTAAACTATTATAAAGAAAGGGCGCCTGCACGGGTAATCTCAACACATTACTTACGCACAAGCTGTCACTCACACATCCATCCAACCTTTCAGACCTTACCACAGAAAGTATAAAGCACACTGCTCACGCGGACCTGCCTTCCTCCCCCCCCCCCCAGCCTATCAACGGTACGCCAATTGTGAAGTGATAGTGGCGCAGCTGTCACCAGTTAGAAGACCGAGAGTTAATGACGTCACTCAGTGAGCAAATAATCGGGTTAAGTTCTGCTCCTTCCTGCACCCCCTCCCCCTCCACACCCCCACCCCACCTACCTGGCCCATGTTATAACAGAGACAGAGAGAGAGAACAGCTGTGATTGGGCCCATATATCGTGATAATATCAGAGGAAAGGCTCTGGGCAACAGCTCGCCTTTGGACTACTTGTCATATACACATTAGTAGGCCTATCATTCACTGTTTGGTTTAGACCAAGACCGTATTTAAGGGATGTGCCTCTATGGCGTAAAAACTATAAATACCTAACTTTTCGGTATATCCGGCGTACAGACTAAAAGAAAGCTGATAATCTCTGTATATATTTATATACTCTCTTTTTTTAAAAAAGGGGTTTGGGGGGGGGGCACGTTTCCATCACTCTACAATCATTGGTTTTTAACCTCCTCCGTTTCATTTTTTTAAATACTATTTTGTTGGTAACATTGAATTTCAATTTCGTCCTTGACATTGTTTAGTGTAGCGTGAATAATCTCTGATCCCAAACTGTTTTAGACATAAGAGCTGACTTGCTTACATGTAACGGTTTTTAGTAAATATTAGTATGAGTGAGTTACAAAAATGGAGGCAAATTTATAAACAAGTAGTTTTTCTTTTCTCTCTTGTCCTATCACAGAATAAGTAGGCCTATTGATACAACCCTATGTAGTTACTGTAAGAATTGATGCGTACTTTAGAGTTCAAATTTCTTAGCAATTTAGTTTGTCGCACCAAGTAATTTCTTAGTTTGTAGCACCAAGCAATTTTTTAGTTTGTAGCACCAAGTAATTTTTAGTTTTGTAGCACCAAGTAATTTTTTAGTTTGTCGCACCAAGTAATTTTTTGTTTGTAGCACCAAGTAATTTTTAGTTTGTAGCACCAAGTAGTTTCTCAGTTTGTAGCACCAAGTAATTTTTTGTTTGTAGCACCAAGTAATTTTTTAGTTTGTAGCACCAAGTAATTTTTAGTTTTGTAGCACCAAGCAATTTTTAGTTTTGTAGCACCAAGTAATTTTTAGTTTGTAGCACCAAGTAATTTTTAGTTTTGTAGCACCAAGCAATTTTTAGTTTTGTAGCACCAAGTAATTTTTTAGTTTGTAGCACCAAGTAATTTTTAGTTTGAAGCACAAAGTAATTTTTAGTTTTGTAGCACCAAGTAATTTCTCAGTTTGTAGCACCAAGTAATTTTTAGTTTGTAGCACCAAGTAATTTTTAGTTTGTAGCACCAAGTAGTTTCTCAGTTTGTAGCACCAAGTAATTTTTTGTTTGTAGCATCAAGTAATTTTTTAGTTTGTAGCACCAAGTAATTTTTAGTTTTGTAGCATCAAGCAATTTTTAGTTTTGTAGCACCAAGTAATTTTTTAGTTTGTAGCACCAAGTAATTTTTAGTTTGAAGCACAAAGTAATTTTTAGTTTGTAGCACCAAGTAATTTTTAGTTTGTAGCACCAAGTAATTTTTAGTTTGTAGCACCAAGTAATTTTTAGTTTTGTAGCACCAAGCAATTTTTAGTTTTGTAGCACCAAGCAATTTTTTAGTTTTGTAGCACTAAGTAATTTTTAGTTTCGTAGCACCAAGTAATTTTTAGTTTGTAGCACCAAGTAGTTTCTCAGTTTGTAGCACCAAGTAATTTTTTGTTTGTAGCACCAAGTAATTTTTAGTTTGTAGCACCAAGCAATTTTTAGTTTGTAGCACCAAGTAATTTTTAGTTTTGCAGCACCAAGCAATTTTTAGTTTTGTAGCACCAAGTAATTTTTTAGTTTGTAGCACCAAGTAATTTTTAGTTTGAAGCACAAAGTAATTTTTAGTTTTGTAGCACCAAGTAATTTCTCAGTTTGTAGCACCAAGTAATTTTTAGTTTGTAGCACCAAGTAATTTTTAGTTTGTAGCACCAAGTAGTTTCTCAGTTTGTAGCACCAAGTAATTTTTTGTTTGTAGCATCAAGTAATTTTTTAGTTTGTAGCACCAAGTAATTTTTAGTTTTGTAGCATCAAGCAATTTTTAGTTTTGTAGCACCAAGTAATTTTTTAGTTTGTAGCACCAAGTAATTTTTAGTTTGAAGCACAAAGTAATTTTTAGTTTGTAGCACCAAGTAATTTTTAGTTTGTAGCACCAAGTAATTTTTAGTTTGTAGCACCAAGTAATTTTTAGTTTGTAGCACCAAGTAGTTTTGTAGCATCAAGCAATTTTTAGTTTTGTAGCACCAAGTAATTTTTTAGTTTGTAGCACCAAGTAATTTTTAGTTTGAAGCACAAAGTAATTTTTAGTTTGTAGCACCAAGTAATTTTTAGTTTGTAGCATCAAGTAATTTTTTAGTTTGTAGCACCAAGTAATTTTTAGTTTTGTAGCATCAAGCAATTTTTAGTTTTGTAGCACCAAGTAATTTTTTAGTTTGTAGCACCAAGTAATTTTTAGTTTGAAGCACAAAGTAATTTTTAGTTTGTAGCACCAAGTAATTTTTAGTTTGTAGCACCAAGTAATTTTTAGTTTGTAGCACCAAGTAATTTTTAGTTTTGTAGCACCAAGCAATTTTTAGTTTTGTAGCACCAAGCAATTTTTTAGTTTTGTAGCACTAAGTAATTTTTAGTTTCGTAGCACCAAGTAATTTTTAGTTTGTAGCACCAAGCAATTTTTAGTTTGTAGCACCAAGTAATTTTTAGTTTTGCAGCACCAAGCAATTTTTAGTTTTGTAGCACCAAGTAATTTTTTAGTTTGTAGCACCAAGTAATTTTTAGTTTGAAGCACAAAGTAATTTTTAGTTTTGTAGCACCAAGTAATTTCTCAGTTTGTAGCACCAAGTAATTTTTAGTTTGTAGCACCAAGTAATTTTTAGTTTGTAGCACCAAGTAGTTTCTCAGTTTGTAGCACCAAGTAATTTTTTGTTTGTAGCATCAAGTAATTTTTTAGTTTGTAGCACCAAGTAATTTTTAGTTTTGTAGCATCAAGCAATTTTTAGTTTTGTAGCACCAAGTAATTTTTTAGTTTGTAGCACCAAGTAATTTTTAGTTTGAAGCACAAAGTAATTTTTAGTTTGTAGCACCAAGTAATTTTTAGTTTGTAGCACCAAGTAATTTTTAGTTTGTAGCACCAAGTAATTTTTAGTTTTGTAGCACCAAGCAATTTTTAGTTTTGTAGCACCAAGCAATTTTTTAGTTTTGTAGCACTAAGTAATTTTTAGTTTCGTAGCACCAAGTAATTTTTAGTTTGTAGCACCAAGCAATTTTTAGTTTGTAGCACCAAGTAATTTTTAGTTTTGCAGCACCAAGCAATTTTTAGTTTTGTAGCACCAAGCAATTTTTAGTTTTGTAGCACCAAGCAATTTTTAGTTTTGTAGCACCAAGTAATTTTTAGTTTTGTAGCACCAAGCAATTTTTAGTTTTGTAGCACCAAGCAATTTTTAGTTTTGTAGCACCAAGCAATTTTTAGTTTTGTAGCACCAAGTAATTTCTCAGTTTGTAGCACCAAGTAATTATTATTCAATACTTGGCAGCAATGATCTTTGTTTAGTTTGCTGTTTCAAAATCTTTTTTTTTTATTTTTAAAAATTTTCTCACGTTTTTCTCGAGGTGCCATTACATTGCCCACCACATTTTTCATTTCCTATTACCTTCTTTTTTAAAATTTGTCTCGAACTGTATTCTATTGCTTAAAAATGTTACCTTTTGAATAGAAACAGGATACAAATGTAAACTAAAAACAAATGTAAACTAAATCCAAATGTAAACTAAAGCATATTATTGTAATAAATGTAATGTATGAACATACATTATGTAATAATATCCTTGATCTCAATATAGAACATATATTTAATAGAGCGTACACTGTCTATATAAGCTATATATTATTGAATGCCTTGATAGTTAAGCCTAACTACTATGAGTGTTCACTACCACTATTACGTTTAGACTAGCCAAGTGGTAGCCAGGGATTTAACTTTCTTGGGGAGCCCCAGTAATAGTACCATTAAGTCTGTTATGAATGATACAAAATGTATTTAACTACTTTGTAACTGTATATCAGTTAACGTCCAGGTATTCGAAAATCTCTCTCTCTCTCTCTCTCTCTTTCACACACACACACATTAGAGAATGGAACGGGTTGCCTGATTCAGCCAAGAAAATTAACGACTTGGCAGAGTTTAAGTCATTGATTAACATAAACATTGATTAACATGCATGACTAGATTGATATATGAATGAGTATGAAGTAATTATCTTCTTGTTTGAAGTCACGTCTGAAATGTATAAGATCAGATATATGTACACAATATTTGTACTTATAAAGGACTCTTAACTCAAAAAGCTTAAAGCTCCAACCAGCTTTATTCCGATCCTACTTGTTATAGACGTCACCATTCGACTTGTACAATTTGTTGGTATAAAGTAATCCAAACACCCGGACACAATATTAGCATACTTCACTGAATTCACGCGCTTAGTGGATAAGATTAGATATCAGTCTAGGAAATCAGACACAGATTGTCAAATCTGTTGTTCCTGAATAGGTCAGCTAGGGGAGAGAGCAATGAATATTGTCTAATGTCACATCTGTTGTTCCTGAATATGTCAGCTAGGGGAGAATACAAAGAATATTGTCTAATGTCACATCTATTGTTCTAGAATAGGTCAGCTAGGGGACAGAGCAATGAATATTGTCTAATGTCACATCTATTGTTCTAGAATACGTCAGCTAGGGGACAGAGCAAAGAATATTGTCTAATGTCACATCTATTGTTCTAGAATAGGTCAGCTAGGGGAGAGAGCAATGAATATTGTCTAATGTCACATCTATTGTTCTAGAATAGGTCAGCTAGGGGAGAGAGCAATGAATATTGTCTAATGTCACATCTATTGTTCTAGAATAGGTCAGCTAGGGGAGAGAGCAATGAATATTGTCTAATGTCACATCTATTGTTCTAGAATAGGTCAGCTAGGGGACAGAGCAAAGAATATTGTCTAATGTCACATCTATTGTTCCAGAATAGGTCAGCTAGGGGACAGAGCAATGAATATTGTCTAATGTCACATCTATTGTTCTAGAATAGGTCAGCTAGGGGACAGAGCAAAGAATATTGTCTAATGTCACATCTATTGTTCCAGAATAGGTCAGCTAGGGGACAGAGCAATGAATATTGTCTAATGTCACATCTATTGTTCTAGAATAGGTCAGCTAGGGGACAGAGCAATGAATATTGTCTAATGTCACATCTATTGTTCTAGAATAGGTCAGCTAGGGGACAGAGCAAAGAATATTGTCTAATGTCACATCTATTGTTCTAGAATAGGTCAGCTAGGGGACAGAGCAAAGAATATTGTCTAATGTCACATCTATTGTTCTAGAATAGGTCAGCTAGGGGACAGAGCAATGAATATTGTCTAATGTCACATCTATTGTTCTAGAATAGGTCAGCTAGGGGACAGAGCAAAGAATATTGTCTAATGTCACATCTATTGTTCTAGAATAGGTCAGCTAGGGGACAGAGCAATGAATATTGTCTAATGTCACATCTATTGTTCTAGAATAGGTCAGCTAGGGGACAGAGCAAAGAATATTGTCTAATGTCACATCTATTGTTCTAGAATAGGTCAGCTAGGGGATAGAGCAATGAATATTGTCTAAAGTCACATCTATTGTTCTAGAATAGGTCAGCTAGGGGAGAGAGCAATGAATATTGTCTAATGTCACATCTATTGTTCTAGAATAGGTCAGCTAGGGGACAGAGCAATGAATATTGTCTAATGTCACATCTATTGTTCTAGAATAGGTCAGCTAGGGGACAGAGCAATGAATATTGTCTAATGTCACATCTATTGTTCTAGAATAGGTCAGCTAGGGGACAGAGCAAAGAATATTGTCTAATGTCACATCTATTGTTCCAGAATAGGTCAGCTAGGGGACAGAGCAATGAATATTGTCTAATGTCACATCTATTGTTCTAGAATAGGTCAGCTAGGGGACAGAGCAATGAATATTGTCTAATGTCACATCTATTGTTCTAGAATAGGTCAGCTAGGGGACAGAGCAATGAATATTGTCTAATGTCACATCTATTGTTCTAGAATAGGTCAGCTAGGGGACAGAGCAAAGAATATTGTCTAATGTCACATCTATTGTTCTAGAATAGGTCAGCTAGGGGAGAGAACAAAGAATATTGTCTACTACTTGGTATAGCCTTACATCTAGTCGGATACATCAACACATTCTTGGTTTGGTTTTTCATCCGGCTATCTGGTATCACACTTGACAGGTAGTAAGTATCAACACACCTAAGTTCTAGTCCGAACTCTACCCTCTTTCTACCCTAACCCTAGAAGCATTATTTTTAAATGAAAAACGTAGTATTTATGTTATAGCATACTTAAGAGAAAGGTGTGATATGCTATTAATTCAAGAGATACCAAATACTGGTACACAATTTTACTGAAGATTTCCACCCTAAGTGGAAACATCAATGGAAGCGGATAGGCGAAGAACAAATCGCAAACTGGTCCTCAATGTATATATAACATTTGTGTTCTGGGAACAAAAGCATTTAGTGCACCTATATCTGAGACTCGGAGTTGTCACCAAAAGCATTTAGTGCACCTATATCTGAGACTCGTAGTTGTCAACAAAAGCATTCAGTGCACCTATATCTGAGACTCGGAGTTGTCACCAAAAGCATTTAGTGCACCTATATCTGAGACTCGGAGTTGTCAACAAAAGCATTCAGTGCACCTATATCTGAGACTCGGAGTTGTCATCAAAAGCATTTAGTGAACCTATATCTGAGACTCGGAGTTGTCAACAAAAGCATTTAGTGCACCTATATCTGAGACTCGTAGTTGTCAACAAAAGCATTAAGTGCACCTATATCTGAGACTCGGAGTTGTCATCAAAAGCATTTAGTGCACCTATATCTCAGACTCGGAGTTGTCATCAAAAGCATTTAGTGCACCTATATCTGAGACTCGGAGTTGTCATCAAAAGCATTTAGTGCACCTATATCTGAGACTCGGAGTTGTCATCAAAAGCATTTAGTGCACCTATATCTGAGACTCGGAGTTGTCATCAAAAGCATTTAGGGCACCTATATCTCAGACTCGGTGTTGTCATCAAAAGCATTTAGTGCACCTATATCTGAGACTCGGAGTTGTCATCAAAAGCATTTAGTGCACCTATATCTGAGACTCGGAGTTGTCAACAAAGAACTTGAACTAGCTTCTGAACTATAGTAGCGATTTAATAAATGAACTCAAGCTAAAATAAAAACCAATAAACTTACAACTCAAATCACAATGATTTTTCTAGGGTTGGGGTAAAATCTGGTTATAGTTAGTAGAAGAAGTATGGTATGATAATACTAATTGGAAGTAGGCCTATAATTAAGTATAACCAATACACTTTAAGCATGTGGAATGTCCTCCACCAAAGTTGATGTAGCAAACACAGAAACAAAGAAAAGTTCATTCAGGAATATTTCATTTCCTTTATACATAGACCTCTACTGTTAGTTCAATTGTTAGTTCAGTCTTAGATCGCTACTTTGAGTTCAATTGTTAGTTCAGTCTTAGATCGCTACTTTAAGTTCAATTGTTAGTTCAGTCTTAGATCGCTACTTAGAGTTCAATTGTTAGTTCAGTCTTAGATCGCTACTTTGAGTTCAATTGTTAGTTCAGTCTTAGATCGCTACTCTGAGTTCAATTGTTAGTTCAGTCTTAGATCGCTACTCTGAGTTCAATTGTTAGTTCAGTCTTAGATCGCTACACTGAGTTCAATCGTTAATTCAGTCTTAGATCGCTACACTGAGTTCAATTGTTAGTTCAGTCTTAGATCGCTACACTGAGTTCAATAGTTAGTTCAGTCTTAGATCGCTACACTGAGTTCAATTGTTAGTTCAGTCTTAGATCGCTACTCTGAGTTCAATTGCTAGTTCAGTCTTAGATCGCTACACTGAGTTCAATTGTTAGTTCAGTCTTAGATCGCTACACTGAGTTCAATTGTTAGTTCAGTCTTAGATCGCTACACTGAGTTCAATTGTTAGTTCAGTCTTAGATCGCTACACTGAGTTCAATTGTTAGTTCAGTCTTTGATCGCTACACTGAGTTCAATTGTTAGTTCAGTCTTAGATCGCTACACTGAGTTCAATTGTTAGTTCAGTCTTAGATCGCTACTCTGAGTTCAATTAATAGTTCAATCCTTAGTGCGATGTTGAGCTTCGATTCTAGTATTGACTTGTAAGTTGACCAAATAGCGATCACATTCCAACTATGATAGTGTGCCAACAGATAATACGCTAACATTACTTGTTAATAGAACTTTCATTTGAGGCCATGTTCCCGGGAACCTCTGCCAAAGCTACTGACGAGTAGGACTAAGTTGTAGCTGTAAATATGGACAAACAAAAACAAACACAACTGGTACGAAGCGGTTGACAAGACGCAATAGAAGGTGAAAAGAAAAGTAACAACAAGATAATTAATAACAACACCAAGGACATAACAACAACATAACAACTGACAGCTGAACACGTAGAGGACAAAAAACAACAACACATAACATATGTAATTCCAACCTTCCCCCTCAAAAGAACGGCACAGTTATAGCTGACACTACTCTCCCTTAACACAGCCTCTCATAACTCCCTCCTCACTGCGCATAAAGTACACTATCTCTCTCACACACACTCACACACATATACACCCACTCACTCCTGCACACTCACGCACCAACCCCACCCCCACCACCACACACACTTAAATTTGAAACTTTTTGCAGTCGCTACGAAAGCTGAACATGAAGTTTTATGGCTAGTAATTAAGCGGATATGAACGTAACGCGATCCGAACTTTTGGTCTCTCTAAAACACTTCCCTCCCCAACACACACACACACACACTTTTTCTTAATCCTTGAACCTAAAAGCATTAACTCTTACCCGTCAGAACAATAACATGCGTCATGAATCAGCATCGCCTAGAGAAAGTCACAAGGTTAATCCAGGTGTCACAAATATCCAACAAAACAAAGCGATCAAAAAACTATCACCTCCAAACTGCCTGATTAATCCAATGAATGGAACAAATAAAATACAATAACAACATGTGTTGGAGCAGGGGCCGTCCACTGCCAGCACAACAATTTTCGAGTTTAATACACTATCTAGTATGTAGAGAAGAACTAACTGGCAACTAAACAAAATTTGAAAACAAGAAATGAACTATTCCAATAGACCAGGTAATCCGTGCCAACACACTCACAGACCTTTTTGTATTTATATCCAATTGTAACCTTTTAGAGAAGAATCCAGTGAATACCAAGCTCCTAACAAGTAACAGTCCTGAAAGTTTGCTCTCCAGAATAGAAGGGGGAAAAATCACTGAATAAACAGGAAAAAAAAAGATATTTAAAAAGATACTACAGAATTCACTCCAATAATCCAATTCTTTTCAGGCGAAAACACTAGAGCACAATTCATACGGCCGAACTGCTTTTTAGCAGTTTTTGAATTAGCGTTTTACAGCGAACTTCAGTTGGGGGAGAAAAAAAAAGCGGAATAGGCTGGTGTCAGTGCCTACCCCCTTCTTAGTCCACAGTGGCTGAGGTCTACCAGAGGTATGCTGAAGGGGGAAAGGGGTGGCATTATACACGGAGTAGAAACACACACACACACGCTGGCACATACACACGGTGATTTTTAAACATGCCGAGGTAGGAAAAAAAAACTTTTTTTTTTTGTTTAATGCTCTACCTTGTGTTCGCCTGCTGCCTCTTCCAGTCGCTACAGCTGGCATTCAATACGTCTTCACATGACTCGGCCTCTCTCTGGCGCAGTAGTCAGGTTCCGGGATGGGCGCAAGGTTCTATGGGATGGGGCGCAGCGGAGGGGAGCGCTGTTACCTGTAATTTTGTGAAGGAGGAAATGAGGGAGGCATATGAGAGAGAGAGAGAGAGAGAGGGGGGGAATGAGAGAGGGATGAGCGCACTATATCAAGGTATTTCTTGACTCACTTGAGGTCGTTAGTACCCCAGTAGAAGCGTACTTCCAGTGCCACCAATCTACAACAGGTACCAAATTAAGGGCGCTACACCAAAAGGTCAGGTGGAAGGATACATCATTAAACAGACAAGGAAATAAAATCGTTATTTTTGTTTCTTTAAGTTTTTGGTAATCATTTTTTTTTTGTTCTGCACTAAAACAGAATGTCGTAATCACCAACACCCCACCTTTTTTTTGTTTGTTATTTTTACTGCCTATCCCACTGAACTCGCTCGCTCACTCGATAGATAGACAGAGGGACGGACGGACTGACGGATAGACAGAGAGACAGACAGACAGACAGACAGACAGAAAGAAAGATAGATAGATAGATAGATAGATAGATAGATAGATAGATAGATAGATAGATAGATAGATAGATAGACGGACGGACGGACGGACGGACGGACAGACAGACAGACAGATAGATAGATAGATAGATAGATAGACAGACAGACAGAAGAGAGACAGACAGAGAGACAGACAGATAGATAGATAGATAGATAGATAGATAGATAGATAGATAGATAGATAGATAGATAGACGGACGGACGGACGGACAGACAGACAGAGACAGATAGATAGATAGATAGATAGATAGATAGATAGATAGATAGATAGATAGATAGATAGGACTAAACTGTACTCTTCGAAACACTTGTTTTCCTAGATGAGCTATTACAGTGGTCTGATGAAGTAACGTTACCAATCGAATGATATAGATTGGTTATAAAGTTATATTTTTTTGTGGGAAACAAATTTGTTATACAGCTGGGATATATAAACAAGCTATAGAGCTGTTAGCGACAAAGCTATCATTCAGCTGGGAGAGATAATACAGCTGTACAACTTCAGTCATAAAAAAAACTCAAAAGTTTTAATATCTTATCCAAACTCTTTTTTTTGTCACACTTTTTTCCCAAAATTGTATTTTCTGAAATATTTCTAAATGTGAATAGCAGACTTCCCAGAGCCGAATTCACTTTTCCCCCTCTATTCCTACTTTGAGTTGTTGCATAGTTTAGTATTGAACCGTGACAGTCACGTGACCTCGCGATTTCCAAAAGTTGCACATGTCACCCTACAATCGCACTCCACCTGACAGTCCCGTTGTGCCTCCAAAGAATGCAGCCTAAAAATCAATAGAGAAAAGAAAAAAAAAATCCCACGTGGCGCCAATTACCAAGAGGGGCGGTGGACATGGGTGTGTGTGTGTGTGGGGGGGGGAGAACCATTATCCTTTCAGGGCTCCTCTAGTTGGCTGATGGGCCAAACTCTCATCCATTTTAATAGCGCTCAAATTTCGTGGCTTTACCTTACGCCATAATCTCTTTTTTTTTATTGCTCCCTTCACTTTTCACCACCGGCAACGCCTGTTATTTCGACACTAGTCTTTTTTAGGGGGGGGGAGGGGCGGGGGGGGGGAGAATGGTCAAAAACAACTTCTTCCCCTCCCCAACTCACTTAAGATGTAAAACTGAGACTCTTCCCTTCAATTTTAACCATTACTATCTTCAGATGTGTGGCTGGGAGGATAAGACCACTTGGCTGTCTAACTCAGGGGTCGGCAACCTTTTGAGTCGGAAGAGCCAAAATTACAATTTAACAAAATGTCAACGTTTTTAAGGAGCCACGAAATGTTTTCTTGCCAACAATTAATAGTAAATAATAAATAAAGTTTTTTTTAAATTAAAAAACAACGAATTTATTTATTCATATAAAAAATATCTATTTTTTTTTTATATAAATAGTGTTTTTCAAATGAATATATGATATATATATATATATATATATATACGTATGTGTATTAATGTATATACTTGTATATATATATATATATATATATATGTTTTATCGTAATGATGTATGGTATTATTAGATAATTACTTATTATAATTTAAATATAAAATTTAAACAATGATGGCTTAGCATGGTTTCAAAAAAGTTTGAATAAATTTGGCTCATAACTTGTATTTCAATAAGTAAAATAAAGAACATGGTATTTTATTCATGTAAGAGAAAGATTACCCGCGCGATCTGAAACTTTTTTCACCTGACTATAGCAATCTGGAAGACCATCCCATGCGTCGAATATAAGTGCCTCATCTCGTGGTATTTCTTGAGAAGATCCCTTTTATAAATGCGACAATCGTTTAGTTTGTTTTGAATTGCTCAAATCTATCAACAAATTCATCATTAATAATTTGCTTATAACTGTGCTGAAGCAACTCGTGTCAACAGTTACACCGATTTTATGGCAATATTTCTTTACAAATTGAAAATGAAGTAATTGACCGCTCTGAATATCTTCTGCTAAATAATTTTTCTTCAAAACAAACCAATTCTTCTACCAAACTGGGTTTCCCTTTCCTTGCAGTTTCAGATTCAGCTCATTTAATTTCTGTTATATCCACCATAAAGTAAAACGCTTGTGGCCATTTGTTGTTCTCCAATTCTGTGTGATAAATGCCTCTACCCTTTAGGAATGTATTTCATTCATTCAAGCACAAAGCAAAACGTTTCAACATCTTTGGAAAGACATCTCACTTTATTACAAGAAAAGGAGGTCGGAATACTGAGTCCCCATTTCGTTTTAAGAATTCTTTAAACTGACGACGGTAGAATGCTTTTGACAAGATGCTGTTAAAAATGTTTATAACCAAATTCATGACCTCAACTATTTCGGCCAGAAATGTTTGGACACAAAGCGCCTTTTGGTGTATTATGCAGTGAAACGTAAGAATTCCATTGTTTTTTGCTCCGAAGAATCGTAGTTGCACTTTTTTTCTTGTCATACTTCTGGCTCCATCAGATGCTATTGAAACGATTTTATTATATCGATTATATTGTCTTCAATGTATTTTTGCACAACATTAGCTGTATCTTCTCCTCTAGTTTGTCACGAGACCGGTAGCAATCCTAGAAGTTCTTCTTTTGGACCCTGGGAAGACATATATCTGACAACAAGTCCAACTAGTGCCGTATCTTTTATCTCGCAAGACTCATCTATATCAAGTGATAAGGCAGAAAAAAAGTTGAATATCTTCCACCTGCAAATATGTTACATTTCAAGACATGGGGGTGGGGTGCGCTGAAAAGCGAGTACAACTGACTGAGAGATAGAATCTATACCTAATTCTCGTTAATCGAATCAGAATGATTTTTCAATATTGTTTTTCCGATAAAATAAGTGATATTTGTGTATGGAACTAAAGAGCCGCAGCTTAACATCCAAAGAGTCGCATGTGGCTCAGGACCAGGGAAGACCAGAGCGCTGAGAGCAAGCTAAAGGGCCAGGGATGACCAGAGCGCTGAGTGCAAGCTAAATGACCAGGGATGACCAGAGCATAGCGCTTAAGCTAAAGGACCAGGGATGACCAGAGGCATAGCGCTTAAGCTAAAGGACCAGGGATGACCATAGCATAGCGCTTAAGCTAAAGGACCAGGGATGACCAGAGCATAGCGTTAAACTAAAGGACCAGGGATAACCAGAGCATAGCGCTTAAGCTAAAGGACCAGGGATGACCAGAGCATAGCGCTTAAGCTAAAGGACCAGGGATAACCAGAGCATAGCGCTTAAGCTAAAGGACCAGGGATGACCAGAGCATAGCGCTTAAGCTAAAAGGCCAGGGAAGACGTTCTATGGAAAAACCCATCCACTAATAATTTGTATTTCATTACACATTCAACATTTATGGTTGTACTCATTTCATTATTGTACTGCTGTACTTCCAGATTACAGTCTCTGTCTCTTACAGTCTCTCTCTCTATCCCTCTCTCTCTCTCTGTCTCACAGTCTCTATCTCTCAGTCCCTCTCTCTCACCCATTCTTACATCCAGCCAATCCCGCTTGGTTCAAACTTTTTGTCCGCACAAACTCAAAACAAAACAAAAGACACAAATATTTCTGTTCCAGTCCACGTTAGTCTCAGGTGCTCCTTTAATACCAAGTGGTTCTAAAACTGTATATTCTCATTGTAGATTAATCTCTAACTTCATTTTTTCTATTGTCTCTCTATTTCTCGCTCTATTTCTCTATTTCTATCTCTCTTTCTGTCTTTCTCTCTGTTTCTCTCTCTCTGCCTCTGTCCCTCTCTGTGTTTTTGTGTCTCAGTTTCTTTTCTTTGTTTCTTCTCTCTCTCTTCTCTCTCTCTCTGTATTTTTTTCCCTTTCTCTGTATGTAAATCTCTCACTCTTAAAACCAATGTACATGCTGTGATAGAGGAATCTAGAGTTTCCTTTGCGCCCATGTCTTTAAGTTTTCTTACAAAATACTTTGTTCTTACATTTTTTGTTTTTGTTTTGCAAAAAACTTCTAGGAAACAAAGACGCTGTCCAACATCGCAATGAGGTCACGTGGCTTGGATAAGTTGTCCAACAGATGGCGCCTGAAGACAGGCAGGCGACTTATAAAAAGACACTGAAATCTGAGGCCGAGAATGAGGGCTGTGAGACGCTCAATAGGCAGGCCCACACCTTGTGAAGGGTCTAGTAGTCTATCCAATAGAGACGTGTGCCTGGGCTGGCGGGCCGTTCTACACAGACAGGCGCAGAGCTGACTATTTGCTTACTACATTCAAACCATCTGTTAAGTTTCTTGATTGATGCATTCATTAAAGCAGACATTTTTCATAATGGAACATTTCACGCATTCGCAGTATTTAGCGGAACACTGATTATTTTTTTTTAGTTTTCTTTTGTTTTATTTAAATAAAAATAATAACTAAACCATATTCTAAATTAAGCATTAAACATAAACTTATATATATATATTTGTGGTTTAGTGACTTTGAAGGTGTTATGTCTTCGTGAAAGCAAAACTTCTTGACATCATGCATGATATCGGCAATCTGAATTCTACAATCTGATGTGTAACCTACTACTAGTTAATTATTTTATCAGTCCGTGGAACACATATTCAGCCCTCGCGGAACACTAGCGTTCCTAGGAACACAATTTTGGGAAACTGCAATAAAGAATTTCAATGAGAGAACAGACTTTGTTTATATCTGTTTGTACAATTTTTTTAAAAGTCTAAAATATTTCAATGCTCAAAACCTTGTAATACAGAAAATTGTAGTAAAAAATAATTAAAATTCTTCTTTCAGACCTTTGCGATCTATAGTGCAGATAATGTTCTATGGCGACGGTAAACGAGGGTGTCATGTGGCCAGCACAACGACCAACTGCCTTTAATTTTCCCCAACTAATGTAATGTACCCTTTAGAGTTGGGTGGACTCAGAGGCGCCCAAGGATCCCGAAATTAAAAATCCCAGTCTTCTCAGTATGTCTCTTTCTATTCCTATCTGTCTCTCTCTGTTACTTTGTCTCTATCTCTTTTTCTCTAACTTAAGTCAGGTTCCCATTTGAGTTGGGTGGAAGTTTCTAAATTAGGGTTCTTGCTATGGGCGAGTCTCTACATGAGTAGCTCAAAGTTTTGTGCATATCATTGACAGCGACTTGCTCTGTGGCGTTACAGGGTTCCTAAACACACACACACACACTAAGCATATTGTACGTATCAGAACATTTAGAAAAAAGCATCCCCATGCAAGTATTACTTTTTGTGAGTAAGTGTCATTACACTCAATGTAGTTTCAACTTTGTACAAATAATAGTCCCTACGCTTCATACTTCGGCAACTTCCTGAAGGTAACACAGGACGTCTGCATGAAACAAATAATACATCATGCATTTTCTTATTGCCACAACTGACATTTAACAAAAATATTGCTGAGAACTGCTGACAAGATATCAACAGATAGGTCTTCTTTTTATTTCTATCGTATCATCTAATAGTAGTCAAAAAATGCTTTAGTCCAAAGCACTTTAATCAAAGGACATTCATGATGATATCAGACGATAGTATTTGAGGTCAGTATTGCCAATGTTAATTTTATTGCTACGTCGTTCTCTTCCAATGTGCGCCCCTGTGTCACTAGGACACACTTGCTGCTCCACGTTTCTCTGTCATGGATGGGCGTTGATAGGGCGTGATAGGGCGTGATAGGGCGTGATTAAGGCGTTGATAGGGCGTGATTGGGGCTAGCTCGGTGATGAACAGCAATCTCTCGAAATGGGGCTCTCATATTTCTTTGGACACCTATCTGTTTTTTTGTGGCATCTTTGGTAGTTGATATTGATGTGTAGCAGATGAATTCAATAATTTACACACTTCTATTAACTGAAGAAGTGAGAGGGAAGTCCAACGTGTCGAATGAAGTCAACGCTAAAAAGGGACAGCTACTAAGTTAATCGGTATGGCTGAGTTTCAATTGTGTGATCAATGTCTTACAACTTAAATTTTAACATTTACTCATACTATTAATTCATGTATCTTAGCGAGTAATTGACAACTGTAATATTACGTAAAGAAATAAATATCTTTAAAAAAAAAACTACATGGGTGGATCTAGTCTAGTAGCTTCAAAATTGTTTATCAATTGATCTCAATGTATTATTATTGTTATTTACATGTATTATTTTAAAATTTAATGTTATTTAAAAAAAAAGTGTAAACAATTTTAGAGTTACCTTTCTTCCAATACTTATTACTACAATAGTAACTTTAGTAACGTGTACATCTATTTATTACTTCACATTTGTGTCTTCAGTGGACAGCACAACCGCCTTTACTTTCCTCTATATGAAACCTGGGGTAGGAAAAACAAAAAGAAGGCACCCCTTTCAGACCAGGCGATCTAAAGGTGCAGCTAATCTGTCCCTATGGCCAACGACGAACCTTGACTTGCCCTACTAGTGTCAGGTACCCATTAGATCTGGATAGACTCAGGGGCCTCCTAAAATTCCCGAAATTCAAAATCTAAGTACTCATCAGGATTTGATCCCGAGACCTACATTTATTTCATCAAGTAACTAGGATCCAGACCGTTGTCTGTCGATGGTCGCTTTCTGTAGGTGTCGGCGGGCCACATAAAACACCTCGGCGGGCCGCATGTTGCCCGCGGGTCGTAATTTGCCCACCCCTGCTCTATAACACTCTATATCTTTAATTTTAAAGAAATATAGGACTTATGTTGCTTTTGAATCGCTATGTTTGTTAGCCCTAAAGGATGAAGCCTACTAATAGCACTGTCTACGGATGTAGGCTATTACATTATCTTTGAAAATGTGTGAGATTAAATTAGTATAACTCTGTAGTCTGTAAAAGATGTATTTAACTTGACCCTCGTATAGCCCCTTATATAAGAGAATATTATAAAACCTTTAACATTTTATGCGTGCCATAGTGGCATTCATGAGACCCTTTAGGCCCATTTGAGTACCGGCCCACCGGGCATTTTCCTAAATGCCCATGTAGCCAGTCCGCCCCTGCTTTAATAGCACTAGGGAAGAAAGAGCATTTGTACAAATTTGTCTTCGAATATGGAACGAAGAATGCGCCTTTTATGGGCTCTTTTGTATAAATATTATTTACTAAATAGTATTTAGCGTCTTTCTCCATACAAAAATGTGTTGCTTACAACGGTATTTAGCGTCTTTCTGCATACAAAAATGTGTTGCTTACAACGGTATTTAGCGTCTTTCTCCATACAAAAATGTGTTGCTTACAACGGTATTTAGCGTCTTTCTCCATACAAAAATGTGTTGCTTACAACGGTATTTAGCATCTTTCTCCATACAAAAATGTGTTGCTTACAACGGTATTTAGCGTCTTTCTGCATACAAAAATGTGTTGCTTACAACGGTATTTAGCGTCTTTCTGCATACAAAAATGTGTTGCTTACAACGGTATTTAGCGTCTTTCTGCATACAAAAATGTGTTGCTTACAACGGTATTTAGCGTCTTTCTCCATACAAAAATGTGTTGCTTACAACGGTATTTAGCGTCTTTCTCCATACAAAAATGTGTTGCTTACAACGGTATTTAGCATCTTTCTCCATACAAAAATGTGTTGCTTACAACGGTATTTAGCGTCTTTCTGCATACAAAAATGTGTTGCTTACAACGGTATTTAGCGTCTTTCTCCATACAAAAATGTGTTGCTTACAACGGTATTTAGCGTCTTTCTGCATACAAAAATGTGTTGCTTACAACGGTATTTAGCGTCTTTCTCCATACGAAAATGTGTTGCTTACAACGGTATTTAGCGTCATTCTTCATACAAAAATGTGTTGCTTACAACGGTATTTAGCGTCATTCTCCATACAAAAATGTGCTGCTTACTACGGTATTTAGCGTCTTTCTGCATACAAAAATGTGTTGCTTACAACGGTATTTAGCGTCTTTCTGCATACAAAAATGTGTTGCTTACAACGGTATTTAGCGTCATTCTCCATACAAAAATGTGTTGCTTACTACGGTATTTAGCGTCATTCTGCATACAAAAATGTGTTGCTTACAACGGTATTTAGCGTCATTCTCCATACAAAAATGTGTTGCTTACAACGGTATTTAGCGTCATTCTGCATACAAAAATGTGTTGCTTACAACGGTATTTAGCGTCTTTCTACATACAAAAATGTGTTGCTTACAACGGTATTTAGCGTCTTTCTGCATACAAAAATGTGTTGCTTACAACGGTATTTAGCGTCTTTCTCCATACAAAAATGTGTTGCTTACAACGGTATTTAGCGTCTTTCTCCATACAAAAATGTGTTGCTTACAACGGTATTTAGCGTCTTTCTGCATACAAAAATGTGTTGCTTACAACGGTATTTAGCGTCTTTCTCCATACAAAAATGTGTTGCTTACAACGGTATTTAGCGTCTTTCTCCATACAAAAATGTGTTGCTTACAACGGTATTTAGCATCTTTCTCCATACAAAAATGTGTTGCTTACAACGGTATTTAGCGTCTTTCTGCATACAAAAATGTGTTGCTTACAACGGTATTTAGCGTCTTTCTGCATACAAAAATGTGTTGCTTACAACGGTATTTAGCGTCTTTCTGCATACAAAAATGTGTTGCTTACAACGGTATTTAGCGTCTTTCTCCATACAAAAATGTGTTGCTTACAACGGTATTTAGCGTCTTTCTCCATACAAAAATGTGTTGCTTACAACGGTATTTAGCATCTTTCTCCATACAAAAATGTGTTGCTTACAACGGTATTTAGCGTCTTTCTGCATACAAAAATGTGTTGCTTACAACGGTATTTAGCGTCTTTCTCCATACAAAAATGTGTTGCTTACAACGGTATTTAGCGTCTTTCTGCATACAAAAATGTGTTGCTTACAACGGTATTTAGCGTCTTTCTCCATACGAAAATGTGTTGCTTACAACGGTATTTAGCGTCATTCTTCATACAAAAATGTGTTGCTTACAACGGTATTTAGCGTCATTCTCCATACAAAAATGTGCTGCTTACTACGGTATTTAGCGTCTTTCTGCATACAAAAATGTGTTGCTTACAACGGTATTTAGCGTCTTTCTGCATACAAAAATGTGTTGCTTACAACGGTATTTAGCGTCATTCTCCATACAAAAATGTGTTGCTTACTACGGTATTTAGCGTCATTCTGCATACAAAAATGTGTTGCTTACAACGGTATTTAGCGTCATTCTCCATACAAAAATGTGTTGCTTACAACGGTATTTAGCGTCTTTCTGCATACAAAAATGTGTTGCTTACAACGGTATTTAGCGTCATTCTGCATACAAAAATGTGTTGCTTACAACGGTATTTAGCGTCATTCTGCATACAAAAATGTGTTGCTTACAACGGTATTTAGCGTCTTTCTACATACAAAAATGTGTTGCTTACAACGGTATTTAGCGTCTTTCTGCATACAAAAATGTGTTGCTTACAACGGTATTTAGCGTCTTTCTCCATACAAAAATGTGTTGCTTACAACGGTATTTAGCGTCTTTCTGCATACAAAAATGTGTTGCTTACAACGGTATTTAGCGTCTTTCTGCATACAAAAATGTGTTGCTTACAACGGTATTTAGCGTCTTTCTCCATACAAAAATGTGTTGCTTACAACGGTATTTAGCGTCTTTCTGCATACAAAAATGTGTTGCTTACAACGGTATTTAGCGTCTTTCTGCATACAAAAATGTGTTGCTTACAACGGTATTTAGCGTCTTTCTCCATACAAAAATGTGTTGCTTACAACGGTATTTAGCGTCTTTCTGCATACAAAAATGTGTTGCTTACAACGGTATTTAGCGTCTTTCTGCATACAAAAATGTGTTGCTTACAACGGTATTTAGCGTCTTTCTCCATACAAAAATGTGTTGCTTACAACGGTATTTAGCGTCTTTCTGCATACAAAAATGTGTTGCTTACAACGGTATTTAGCGTCTTTCTGCATACAAAAATGTGTTGCTTACAACGGTATTTAGCGTCATTCTGCATACAAAAATGTGTTGCTTACAACGGTATTTAGCGTCATTCTGCATACAAAAATGTGTTGCTTACAACGGTATTTAGCGTCTTTCTACATACAAAAATGTGTTGCTTACAACGGTATTTAGCGTCTTTCTGCATACAAAAATGTGTTGCTTACAACGGTATTTAGCGTCTTTCTCCATACAAAAATGTGTTGCTTACAACGGTATTTAGCGTCTTTCTGCATACAAAAATGTGTTGCTTACAACGGTATTTAGCGTCTTTCTGCATACAAAAATGTGTTGCTTACAACGGTATTTAGCGTCTTTCTCCATACAAAAATGTGTTGCTTACAACGGTATTTAGCGTCTTTCTGCATACAAAAATGTGTTGCTTACAACGGTATTTAGCGTCTTTCTGCATACAAAAATGTGTTGCTTACAACGGTATTTAGCGTCTTTCTCCATACAAAAATGTGTTGCTTACAACGGTATTTAGCGTCTTTCTGCATACAAAAATGTGTTGCTTACAACGGTATTTAGCGTCTTTCTGCATACAAAAATGTGTTGCTTACAACGGTATTTAGCGTCTTTCTCCATACAAAAATGTGTTGCTTACAACGGTATTTAGCGTCTTTCTGCATACAAAAATGTGTTGCTTACAACGGTATTTAGCGTCTTTCTGCATACAAAAATGTGTTGCTTACAACGGTATTTAGCGTCTTTCTGCATACAAAAATGTGTTGCTTACAACGGTATTTAGCGTCTTTCTGCATACAAAAATGTGTTGCTTACAACGGCGTGCTTGAGTCATCAATAGGTGAACATTTCGTCTGTTGCACATTTACTTGAGGAAACTATCGATGTAGGTCAAGACTTCGGCCAGGTTGGAGGTGGTAGCAGAAGTGAGTACATCCCTGGGAGAGGTCCATGGAAACAACTTTTAGGTCGAGGATTTGGCTCTTCATAACTTTCAAGTAATAGACATCAGGCATGACCATTTTTTACCCTGACCCTACCCACCCCTTCCCAGAGAACGAATGTATAGGCGGCCTACATCTGCTATATATGCTTTACAATATTCCAAAAATAGGTCTTTAGATCTAGACTTACAAGAAGATGCGCAAAACGTTCCTGATCATTCATTTATCAAACTCTTGAATAATCTAATGCCAACCGGCGGAAATACTCGAACACGTATAGTCTGTTGAAGATCAATATTTTCTAGTTCGCTATAGCCACTTTTTTATATACTTTGAAAAATGATAAAAAACGAACTAGTAATTAGACTTGTCCCAATGTGGCCAACGAACTAGTAATTAGAGTTGTCCCAGTGTGGCCAACGAACTAGTTATTAGAGTTGTCCCAGTGTGGCCAACGAACTAGTTATTAGAGTTGTCCCAATGTGGCCAACGAACTAGTTATTAGAGTTGTCCCAATGTGGCCAACGAACTAGTAATTAGAGTTGTCCCAGTGTGGCCAACGAACTAGTTATTAGAGTTGTCCCAATGTGGCCAACGAACTAGTTATTAGAGTTGTCCCAATGTGGCCAACGAACTAGTAATTAGAGTTGTCCCAATGTGGCCAACGAACTAGTAATTAGACTTGTCCCAATGTGGCCAACGAACTAGTAATTAGAGTTGTCCCAGTGTGGCCAACGAACTAGTTATTAGAGTTGTCCCAATGTGGCCAACGAACTAGTAATTAGAGTTGTCCCAATGTGGCCAACGAACTAGTAATTAGACTTGTCCCAATGTGGCCAACGAACTAGTAATTAGAGTTGTCCCAATGTGGCCAACGAACTAGTTATTAGAGTTGTCCCAATGTGGCCAACGAACTAGTTATTAGAGTTGTCCCAGTGTGGCCAACGAACTAGTTATTAGAGTTGTCCCAGTGTGGCCAACGAACTAGTTATTAGACTTGTCCCAATGTGGCCAACGAACTAGTTATTAGAGTTGTCCCAATGTGGTCAACGAACTAGTAATTAGAGTTGTCCCAATGTGGCCAACGAACTAGTAATTAGAGTTGTCCCAATGTGGCCAACGAACTAATAATTATTTCCCCAACGAGTTTCATCAACTGTCAAATTTGTAGATACTCGTTAAAGCCCTTTTCGAGATTCGTGTCCAGGTTTTACCCACCCACCCAGAATGCTCCACGAAGTTTCCACAAAGTTACGAGTTGAATAGAGGTATTGTTGATACAAAACTAAGTAGAGAATATGTCATAAGTAGAAGAGGAAACAAACAACACATTGAATTATTTTGAGTAGGGCCACAAGGGGCAAGGGCAGCAATGGACGTGGCACTGCAGACCCAGCTATGACCTATATAGTCGTCACACTGTCAGCTTGTGTCGTGTGTCTGTGTGTGTGGTGAGTTTTAAAGAGTGATCTAGATCTTAGTGAGCAATGTTTGTAAATTAGGCAGTACAAGATATTTTTTTTCAAAAAAAAAATGTGAGAGAAAGAGAGAGAGACAGAGAGAGAGAGAGAAAGAGAGAGAGGAAGTGGAGATGCAGGAGAAACAAAAAAAAAAAAGTTCACGTGGACACTCCAAAGTGTACATTTTGACTTAATTCCAGAGTGACCTTGAGCCCTGTGACGTCAAGGTTGCCAGGTACTGGCTGCTGAAGATGTGCAGGTGTACGCAGCAACTAGATTCAGAGAGAGAGAGAGAGAGAGAGAGAGAGAGAGAGAGAGTAAGAGAGCAAGAGGGATAAAGACAGAGAGTAGAAGAACAAAAAAAACATTGTAATAGAGAGACTAATAGATGTTTATATAAGGCAAGTTAAAGGGAAGAATAGGACTACGTGAAAGTGTAGGCAAAATAATAGAAGAAGAGGAATAAATAGAGTGAGAGAGAAAGAGAGAGAGACACAGAGAGAAAGAGAGAGACACAGAGAGAAAGTGAACGCAGAGACACTAACAACACCTCGACCTCTGTAGGCGTACACAACAAACTATGAATGCTCAATCACTCTTGTTGATCTTACACTCTCTGTAACTCTAGTCACACAGCTCTCTGTAACTCTAGTCACACAGCTCTCTGTAACTCTAGTCACACAGCTCTCTGTAACTCTAGTCACACAGCTCTCTGTAACTCTAGTCACACAACTCTCTGTAACTCTAGTCACACAGCTCTCTGTAACTCTAGTCACACAGCTCTCTGTAACTCTAGTCACACAACTCTCTGTAACTCTAGTCACACAGCTCTCTGTAACTCTAGTCACACAACTCTCTGTAACTCTAGTCACACAGCTCTCTGTAACTCTAGTCACACAGCTCTCTGTAACTCTAGTCACACAGCTCTCTGTAACTCTAGTCACACAACTCTCTGTAACTCTAGTCACACAGCTCTCTGTAACTCTAGTCACACAGCTCTCTGTAACTCTAGTCACACAGCTCTCTGTAACTCTTGTCACACAGCTCTCTGTAACTCTAGTCACACAGCTCTCTGTAACTCTAGTCACACAGCTCTCTGTAACTCTTGTCACACAGCTCTCTGTAACTCTAGTCACACAGCTCTCTGTAACTCTAGTCACACAGCTCTCTGTAACTCTTGTCACACAGCTCTCTGTAACTCTAGTCACACAGCTCTCTGTAACTCTAGTCACACAGCTCTCTGTAACTCTAGTCACACAGCTCTCTGTAACTCTAGTCACACAACTTTTGTTTGTTTGTTTGTTTGTTTTACATGTTACGGATGTTCCTTCAGAGTTGAAGATAATTACCTCCTAGTCCAAACCTCCCGCAGGACGACGGGGGATGGGAGCGGGCAGGGTTTGAACCCGGGACCATCGATAAATCTGAACGACAGTCCAGCGCGCAAACCGCACGACCAGGCAGCCATCCCCGCACGACCAGGCAGCCATCTCTCTGTAACTCTCTGTAACTCTAGTCACACAACTCTCTGTAACTCTAGTCACACAACTCTCTGTAACTCTAGTCACACAATTCTCTGTAACTCTAGTCACACAGCTCTCTGTAACTCTAGTCACACAGCTCTCTGTAACTCTAGTCACACAACTTTTGTTTGTTTGTTTGTTTGTTTTACATGTTACGGATGTTCCTTCAGAGTTGAAGATAATTACCTCCTAGTCCAAACCTCCCGCAGGACGACGGGGGATGGGAGCGGGCAGGGTTTGAACCCGGGACCATCGATAAATCTGAACGACAGTCCAGCGCGCAAACCGCACGACCAGGCAGCCATCCCCGCACGACCAGGCAGCCATCTCTCTGTAACTCTCTGTAACTCTAGTCACACAACTCTCTGTAACTCTAGTCACACAACTCTCTGTAACTCTAGTCACACAATTCTCTGTAACTCTAGTCACACAACTCTCTGTAACTCTAGTCACACAACTCTCTGTAACTCTAGTCACACAGCTCTCTGTAACTCTAGTCACACAGCTCTCTGTAACTCTAGTCTCACAACTCTCTGTAACTCTAGTCACACAACTCTCTGTAACTCTAGTCACACAACTCTCTGTAACTCTAGTCACACAACTCTCTGTAACTCTAGTCACACAACTCTCTGTAACTCTAGTCACACAACTCTCTGTAACTCTAGTCACACAATTCTCTGTAACTCTAGTGACACAACTGTGACCATCTATATTCTATAAATAGAACATGTTGTACGTACGTTAGAAGATCACCACCTTCTGAAAGGAAACATTCTTCGAATTCAAACATCTAACAAGACCTCCTTGTTTCCATCTTTCTAAAGGAGCTGACGAACTAATGGCTATGTCTAGGTAGGCGAGGACATTGCGACTGACGAACTAATGGCTATGTCTAGGTAGGCGAGGACATTGCGAATTCACTTGAATGTCCCTCTTTCTTTCCTTGAAGCTCGCGAAGTTTGTATTACAGAAATTGTGATAGAGAATAATTTGAGGCACCATGCTGGATAGTACATTGCATTCCGCTACAAAAATGATTTCTTAAGGTTATTGGTGAATAAAAGCAATCGATTTTAGTTAGATCAAGATGTAAACATTTCCATATAGCATGGGGAAAACAGTCTTGTCGTATCTTGCCTTATCTTGTCTTATCTTGCCTTATTTGTCTTGTTTTATCTTATATTGTCTTATCTTGCATTATCTTTCTTATCTTGCATTATCTTGCTTCATCTTGCATTATCTTGCCTTATCTTTCTTAATATTGTCTTATTTTGCCTCTTCCTGTCCTATCTTGTCTTATCTTGTCTTATATTGCCTTATCTTGCCATATTTGTCTTATCTTGTCTTGTCTTAACTTGCATTATCTTGCCTCATCTTGTCTTATCTTATCTTGCCTTATATTGTCTCATCTTGTCTTATTCTGCCTTATCTTGCCTCATCTTGTCTTATCTTGTCTAGATGACAAACAAATGTGCTGTTGAATGTTGACTGGCCATTATATCTCACAGTCAATGTGTTTATTGCTTGCTGAATGTAATTTTTGAATCTCTTTCGAGGACGCCATCGCTTACAAACACAAAAGGTTCAGCAGATTCTTGTTCTATAAATAGAAACTCTCACCAGAGACTGTCACCTCTACGTCTTACAGGTGTCTAAGTGTCTGCTTGTATGGACAGCCTTCTTTGGTCAAGGACGATTTCCTTGAGAAAATGGTCAGTCGTACTTACACACTACTCTACACACAAACTCACATTAAGTCACGTATCAGTAACCTTGGGGCTTGGTGGCTAAGTGGAAAAACACTTGGCTTCCGAAACTAGGTTTCTCGGGTTCGAATCCCGGTGAAGAAGGGATTTTGAATTTCGGAATTTTTAGGATCATGACTTGGTCATTCCTCTCCATCTCTGGTGATTCCTGTCTATCTCTGGTCATTCCTCTCTATGGTCATTCCTCTCTATCTATGGTCATTCCTCTCTATGGTCATTCCTCTTTATGGTCATTCCTCTCTATCTCTGGTCATTCCTCTCTATCTCTGGTCATTCCTCTCTATGGTCATTCCTCTCTATGGTCATTCCTCTCTATCTCTGGTCATTCCTCTCTCTGGTCATTCCTCTCTATGGTCATTCCTCTCTATCTCTGGTCATTCCTCTCTATGGTCATTCCTCTCTATCTCTGGTCATTCCTCTCTATGGTCATTCCTCTCTATCTCTGGTCATTCCTCTCTATCTCTGGTCTTTCTTGTCATTTTGTCATTTCAATAATTCACTACATTCTTAAACAGTTGATTCTGCAGGGATAAAAAAAAATGCAAATTAATTTAAAGTAAAATGCAGAGCTCTTCTATACTTCCCTATTCTATACACCAGAAACACCTAAGCCTCCATTTATAAAATTCCCCAAGCACTCAAGAAAAACGCAAAAATTTTACATTACATACCTACAGCCAGGAAAACCAGTGACTTGGCAGAATTTAAGTCATTGGTTAAATTAACATACATGACTAGATGCATGACGCGTAGGACATAATCACCTTCTTTTTTTTTTAAAGTAACGTCTGTATTAAATAAGATAAGATATCCGATATCTTACTGTTAATTTGGAGTTTATTCTTCACTAGCCGGATATGACCCGCGGGCCTTAGTTTGGGTAACACTTATCTTCTGGGTTGGATTTGGATCTACGTCAAACAAGGCCAATGTTTTGTTTTTTTATATTTTGCCACGAAAATGAAAGTTGAGTGTGACTATGGGTTTACTCCATTTGTTAAAAGGTTTCGCTCTTTAATAAGAATAAATTTAGTTATTTTATTTTTATATTTAGGGCCTTCCGGTTGGAGGGGGGGGGGGGAGCATTCAACATTCACTACGGTCTCCGCCATAATCTAAGGAACATTTACGCTCAAGGATTGGTCAAACAGTTTTGATTTCTATGCGGGACATACATACATACCAGGTATGAAATGACCGAGGTTAAAATGACCGGGGATGAAATGACAGGGGATGAAGTGACCGGAGATGAAATGACCGGGAACCCACTACTGTCTCGCCATGATCTAAGGAACGAACACTCATGCCAAATTTTATCCAGACTGGTCAAACGGTTTTAATTTCTAAGCAGGACATGCCTACACACATACATACAAACATACATACTGCTTACTTTCAATTATATACATATCTATATCTATATCTATATCTACATGTACTTGTATAAGATAAAATGAAGAGAAAGAAGCAGAAAGACCTTGCTGGTCTACAACAATCTGTTCTCTACTCAACTACAAAATGTTAGTGGCATGTATCGTTTTGTCTCCATCTTCTACGCCATTCTCGTTTGCCTTGTCTGTGCGTGTGTGTGTGTAACCGTACTACTATTTTAGTATCAGATCCAGGGGGTGAGCGCAGGGGAGGGGGGTAACAGAGGATGAGGTACCTGTGTGCGCGCACTGTGGGACTAGGTGTATGTGTGTGTAGATGTGCGCGTGGAGATGTTTCAACTTTGACCCCTGCACGCGCCGAGCGTGGGAAAAGTTGTCCCAGCGACCCAGTAGTGAAGGGACGGGTAGGTTGGGGGAGTCATTTTTAGGAAACTTTTTTTTTTCTTGTAAATCTTCTACTCCTACCTGTACAGGTAGATGGTCGAAGGGGAAAAAATGTGTAGTGAGCAGATTGGTGGAGAGAAGGGGAGGGCAGGGGGGAGTGGACTCACCATCACTTCTGCTGTCTTTCTTCTTTCGCTCACGCTCATCATGTCAAACTGGGGACTGCGTTTTTTTTTCTCTTCTTGTTCTGTTTTTAAACACAACTCTGTGTGTGTGTGTGTGTAGTGCGTGTGTGTGTGTGTGTTTAAAATAAAAAAAAAGAGAATGTGTTTGTCTTTATTTTTTTAGTGGATGTAAAGTTGTATCTATCTATCTATCTATCTATCTATCTATCTATCTATCTATCTATCTATCTATCTATCTATCTATCTATCTATCTATCTATCTATCTATCTATTTATCTTTTTGTGTGTGACTATATTTGTTTTAATAATTAGTTGTCTTACTACTCATTTCGTCTATCCAGACTGCTTTGTATCTTTGTATGTATCCATTTGTTCATCTATTTGTATCTTTGTATGTATCCATTTGTTCATCTATTGGTATCTTTGTATGTATCCATTTGTATCTTTGTATGTATCCATTTGTTCATCTATTTGTATCTTTGTATGTATCCATTTGTTCATCTATTGGTATCTTTGTATGTATCCATTTGTTCATCTTTTTGTATCTTTGTATGTATCCATTTGTTCATCTATTTGTATCTTTGTATGTATCCATTTGTTCATCTATTTGTATTTTAAAGATGCTAAAATCTATTTCAAGGTGAATAAACGAGCAAGTTTGCAATGCAAATACATAATAGTTACATACATATACTTTTGAATAGCAAATACGTATACAGATACACAAGGATATACACACATACAAATAAAAAACAGCCTTTCATACACACTTGCAAATATACATACTTAGATAGTTAGATACTTATAAACATAACCTACATACATAACCATACACATACCTACATACTAAATACTACATATGTAGATAACAACAGAGCATAGTGTTTGGTTCATTTCAATACATTTACAGTACTAGATGAAATATTTTTTTTTATATTGAAGTCTAGTTTATATTTATATAATATCTAGTGTTTATATTGAAGTCTAGTTTATACTAGATTTAGAGATTCATTCTGCAGATATATTTGAAGATATGTAGGTTATGGCTAAAGATGGTACATCAGAAAGAGCCCCTACCGCGCCCTTCCGGATCCGCCAGTGATTCAAATCAAGTTACGCCTGTATCGTGATAGTTTGAACAAAACATGGACGCTGTAAAATTCACCCCCCCCCCCCCCCACATCTATAAAAAAACTAACGGCCGATTTATCAACATGCTGCTGTCGTGTGTGAGTGTGCATGGTGTATTACATATAGGCGTAGATCGACCTTTTCTGGGTGGGTGCACTTAATGAGGGACCAAAGACTGGTCGAATGACACCTCTTTCATCCCTCCCTTACGGCCATACAGACTTAATGATATCGCATTTTTGTGTGACATTCTAAACATATGTTTTTGTTCAAGCTGTCTCCACAAAGATCTGTCATTGGCAATGTCTGAGGCCTCCTTCCCATCTGGTGTCTACTGTTATGGGGTCCTCCATGAAGGTGTGGCGCCAAGTTATACGAGGACGTCCCTGTTTGCGCTTTCCTCGTATTGGCCTCCATGTCATCGCAACTCTTGGTGTGTGTATTTCATTTTGTCAGAGAATGTCCCCCCCCCCCCCCAACCTCTGTCTGTCACAACCTCACTAAGTGTTTGACTCCCAGGTCAGCATAGGATTTCCTTGTCTGGTTGTTACAAACATAAATAGATGGACATAAATATGGTTTACTTATACAATCTCATTTACCTCATTCATGTCATTCATTTGATTTGAAACAAGGTTACAAAGACAGTTTGTGTGGAAACACAAACTCAAAATCGGCCCCCGAAGTGGTCCACCCAGGCAGGCTTCCATATTTTCAGAAAGAACATCCGAATGAAATAATATCAAAGACAAATGACATGAGAATGGAAAAGGAAGGTTGACAGATCTTGTGTAGTGCCCCAACGGTCCAGAAGATCAAGGGATAGGTGCAAGTGAATGTAAAGTTACATGTGAACCTGGCCTAGCTAGTTCCCCTTTCAGACCTTGTGGTCTATAGGGCAGATGATGTAAAGTTCATCTGTTTTTGTGGCCTACGGTTAACGAGGGTGTCATGTAGCCAGCACAACGACCAGCCGCCTTTGCTTTTCCCCAACTAATGTCAGGTGCCCATTAGAGCTGGGTGGACTCAGAGGCGCCCGAGGATTCCGAAGTTGAAAATCCCAGTCTTCACAAGGATTCGAATCCGGGACCCCCGGTATTGGAAGCCAGGAGCTTTGCCACTCAGCCATCGCTCTAACCCTGGCCTAACTTATGCCTTATAATTGATCTCATTGTTTTGAAGAGGATCAATCTCATATTCGAATCCTCACTAGCATATAAATACCGTTCAGTTTCCAAAAAATATACAAGAAAATGTTGTTTACAAGATTACTATTCGTTTTAAATTATGTCTAATTTATAATGGATACTAAATAGATTTTTTCTCTTTAAAAAAAAATAGTCAACATTTGTTTGTGTGTAAATATAACACAGAACTTACATAACTTAACAATACAAATATAAAAACAAAATTTTTGACAAAAAATCTACAGCTGTTTACATAAATGTGTTAAAAATATAGAAAACGGTCGTCTCCCCTAATAAAGAACCTCAAGTGTTTGAGTGTTTAATAGTTAATAGTTGTAAAAGTGGTGTATTTTTATGAAAAAAACTGCTTGCATAAGTAGCGGTTGCATCAGAACTTTGAATGGTCTAAAGCAGTGATGCTCAAACTACGGCCCGCGGGCCATATCCGGCCAGCGACGTGGTTCCATCCGGTCCGCCGCAACGTCGGCACTAAGTGTAGAAATCTACCTTCCAAACAAAAAAAAAAAAATGAAAAAATGTATCTTTACCTACGTTTGAGCCCTCACTTTTTCTGTGATGGATTGGTATCATGATATTTAACATTTGTATTTTAACGAACATGATAATAAGCCAACATATTTATTTCATAAAGAAAGTGTGGCTGTTTGATAAAACAACAACATAAAAACGGCATTATAAAATTAATATGGTGGCATTCTTGGTTTGAGCCGCGAATAAAAAATTGTTAAACTTTGCTTAGATATTGGAGGATTCATGGAAATATTTATCAAAAAGAGACCACAAAATGAGCCAGTGTTGCTCACATTTAAGTAGAGAGATAATGGTGGTATCTAGCCCGTAAAAAAAAAATAATTGTCAAATAATCTATTAATTAAGTATCAAATTCATAGGTTTTTACCAAAATAGTTTCAGAACAATTTCATTTCATTTTATAAGTTTTCGTTCATGTGGCCCGCGAGACGAGTGTAGGAAATTATAAAGGCCCGCGGGCCGAATTAGGTTGGGCATCACTGGTCTAAAATATTGTGATGTCGGATTTTCACTTTCTTTTCTAGTTTACGAGATCTTAACGGGACGGACGGGCAGACGGACAGACATTTCAGACAAAACTAATAGCGTCTTTTCCCCTTTCGGGGGCCGCTAAAAATTAAACAAAAGTTATAATCTTAATAAACAAATTTGTACAAATACTCCTTCTTCCCTAGTGCTAGAGCATGGAATGGGTTGCCTGAGCTAGCCAGGAAAACCAGTGATTTGGCATAGTTTAAGTCATTGGTTAATATGCATGACTAAATGCATGACGCGTAGGACGTAATAATCTTCTTTTGAAGTAACGTCTGTATTATATAAGATAAGATAAGACAATAAACAATCCTTCAATAAAATATATTTTTAAAACATTTGTAACGTATGTTGCGTACTATATATTTAAGTAGCTTTATCACTTAGGGATCCGTGGACAATTTTTATAATATAAAGGGGTCCAGGTAAAAAAAATGTTTGAGAACCTCAGCAGTAGAAATTATATTCACGCTCGAAGTTTTCAGTATTAAAGGAAGTAACTTTATATGATATCTCTAGTATTGAGTTATCTCGCACTGTTGACGTTTAATGCGAGGTGAAACTTTGGTCCGTGTTCTCCTGTACTAAGAATGAAACGTATTCTACTATCCTGAAATAGAAACATTACAACGGGAATTATTATATCTTCGATTGAAATGTCTTAATTCAAAAGAAGTAGATTTATGAAGCGAAACTAATTATAAGAATTAAATGAACCTCGACTTTAGTCTCATTCCTCCCTATATATTATATCCCGCAAGTACTGTAAGGTTGTGTTCGATCTTCACACGTATGTTATGAGCTATTCTAGGAAGCAATCGGCATTTCTCGTAAATACACGAGTAGATGACGTCATTCTAGTGGCGATTATGAATGTAGACTTGATAAGGTGACTTGTGAACTTAAATGAATATATTTGAGACTTAATTAGTCTTATTAGTAACCGAGAGAGAGAGAGAGAGAGAGAGAGGAAAATAGTAAACAATAGATACACAGACATATAGACAGTTTTTCAGTGTTTTGCTTTCAAAATATTCTTTCTCTGATTTGATGTAAGGATGGAAACAACGGAATCTAGAAAGTCAGACCCCCACTCCCCCCTTCTCTTTTATAATTACATGTACAGACATTTAGGCACTCCTCCTCGTTCTAACCCCCCCCCCTCTTCCAGTTAATTAATCAGATCCGATGAGCAGAACAATGCCTCAATGATCCGCCCTCCAGAACGTAACAGAAGACGAGACTACAATAGCCGGGTCAACCCGGAAGTCCAACATGCAGGATAACCGTGGCCAATTTGGGATTCAATTAGTCCCCTCCTGTTGTTGTTGACTCCCCTGCACCACTTCTCCCTTCTTCATACGCCACACGCAGGCGCCCTAAAACCGCGTCCAATCATCTCCCCATCCCCAAAGAAAAGAGCCAACTGAATGAGAGCTGACACTGTCTCCTTGATTGGCACTTCAAGAGATCGTTTGGAAAGAGATTCCACTGACCCGTGGTCATCCTATACATTTTTTGTCCAGTGATGTCCTGATGAAATTAATCACAATTTCGTCTAATGTGACACGTCCATGTTCTGGTACTAGTTCAAGGTTGTAGAAGGAAACGATCTCTGGTCAGATGATTACAGATTACAGTCCTTCTTCGCCTCGCTGCTCCACAGCCCCCCACACAAACAAAAGGCATCTCTCAAATAGAAATAATTAAGTTATGCTTACATCTTTGCCGAGAGACTTGCACGTTTTTACAAAGCTTCTATCAACTCACTCTGTCTGTCTGTCTGTCTGGCAAAACGTTTGTATTCTCACACCCAATCTCGGATTGAACTGAAATTTTGCACAAATATTTCTTCTACATGACAACACAAGAATCCATTAAAAATAAAACAATTAGTTAATTGTATTAGAAATATTTTTTTTGGCATCTCGAACAAGGGAAATAAATAGTACTTGACAGATGTGGTGGTATAAGTAGAATTAGTCCCCTCCTCCCCCTGAGGACTCTTGAACACTAAGTGATCATATTTCTAATCGCACAGATTTCTTATGTGTAAGTCAGTCGCAAGTATAATTACATAACTGATCCAAATTAATTGTTACAATAACACTTAATATAAGGTTTTTTTTTTATTTTTTTATTTATTTAATAATTTTTCAAATGTTTATTTTAAGCGCATAATACCCAAATACCCAATGACCAAGAGATCTCATCCACTGTTGTACGGATTCGTATAAAATTTTGTTACCTTTTAGGCGCTTTCTAAGAACTGGCAGATTTGCAGCCTGACTAGCTTTCTATCAAACCTTTGTATTTTATTTTCGGTATTTCCCCCAAAAGCGCACACAGTCTATATATAAAACAAAAGCAAAAAGCATCAAATTCTGTATTTATAATTTATAAAGCAATCGTTTTCTTTTTTTCTAAGTCTACTTTTACTTTTCAATATGCCTTCCGCTTCTGTTTAGACACTATAAATCCTGGGAACAAATCAACGGGCGTAGCCGGTGTGTAAGGCTAGTCTTTCATCAATTGAAACTAAAATGTTGGAGATGGGTTCAAATCTAAAAATAGAAATCTTTTAGTCATATCTGGTGTACAGGGTTCTCGGTCATTTATCCCAAGTCCTTTCATCCTTGGTCACTTCATCCCCGATCAGTTCATCCCCTGGTCACTTCCTCTCCTGGTCATCTCATCCCCTGGCCGTTTCATCCGCTGGTCATAATCGTTCTAATCCATCAAATAATAATTGTAAAAATTATGAAATTAACAAGATATCATATATTACATGACAAAAAGAATTAACATTAATAAATAAGAATAGAATATAATGTCATTAAACAAAAAATTTAAAAATTAACATCTATAAATATAGAGCTAATGTAAACATTGGTTTTGCGTGTTAAGATAAGCTATTTCTAGTAGGTACAAAAGACGATGAAATTATTCGTATTGCTGTATGTTACATAATTACATATCGAATGAGGTTGCTTGTAAGAGTACACCATGTTAAATAATAATGAGGATTGATTCTAAAAGAGCACCCCATTCTAAATAACAAAATTTTGATCAATTAATTTACCTATTAACGTGTATAGCTAAAAAGATTCAATTAGAATTATAGCTAGATTTAGGTATTTTAGATAAACAGATCAGTGTTAAAGGTGTGCTGGCACGTTCGTCCATCCAGTGGCATATTGGCCACTACTTGTATTTCCTAGGTTATTAAGTATAACCTCCAACTCCAGGTATACAATTAAACTAATGTATGCAAAACAAGACTTAACAAAGTCGAAGGTAAACATATATACAAAGTTTATTCACATGAGTAAAATAAATGTGTAAATAAATAGCCACCAACTCACGGGCCTACTGCACACAAAATAAACAAAAGATACACATTGAAAAATAGTATGGTACACCGCTCTAGTCATATAATACATACACTATCGTCACATTCTGGGAATCACACATCAGTGTAGAAAAATGAAGGTCACAGACCTCAGGTCAACACACGACCACTTTTGGTCACTCTGGGGTCACAGGCTTCAGGCGGACACAGCCACTTTTAGCCCCCCCCCCCCAAAAAAAAAACAAACAAACGGTCATGATGAGATATAAGCTTCATAGAATCCCACCTATAGACATCCGTTCGGTAAAGTCCATCTGATGATTCAATACAGGTTGAGTCCCTCAGAGACAAGGCTATAAAATTATGTCACGTTCGGGAGTACCCCAGGAGGCAGAACATCAGGGTAAAACATACTACCTGGAAATCATTTGAGGCTATATCTACTAATTAATACATGATATAAAATACAATAATGACTAAAGATATACTTAGCCCAAAGATCTCCAGAGCAGGGCACACTTCTCCCCAATACCCCAAGACACACGACCAATAACAGAAAAAAAAAATACTATTCACAACACAGGTCCAGTGGTCAAGCTGGTAACTCAGGAGCAAGTGGCCACTAAACACGGTCACGGTCTACATGCCCTTATACAAACTTCGTAAGGGGAATCACTCCTGTCTTTACAATTAATCAGACATTAATATATATAATTTATGTCACACTGTACATCAATTGTAATTTCTTGGCCAGTGCTGTGCATTTCTTGCAGTCAGCGTTTATTAGACTAAATCAAACGTTCTATCAGGGTTTGAACTGACAGGCTCCTATTTTAGAACGATGGACAAATAAAGTGACAGATGGCCTTCAGGAGGTAAGTTAGCAGCGGCAAGATCAGAAGTAGTCTCATCGTTTTCATCTCTCCATAGATGTCCACTACTTCCACCACACCTTGGACTTGGATGATAAATTATCAGCGCAGAGCGACATGATCAAAAGTATTCTAATCGTACTTCTAACTCTCAAAAGATTGTACCAACTTCCACCACAGCTTAACCTTTGATCATTACATCACGCAATATGTACAGGATAATATTGACATCCCTACAATAAACAGAAACATTATAACAAAATACAAACTCCACATTACACTACATCTACTTATTGAACTCTATTCTTTCATTTGTCCACAAGAATGAAGAGAGAGAGTAGGGGGAGCCCTATAAAAACATGTCAAAAATATCAACAAGTGTTCTAAATTACATATTTATATATTAGATGAAAGGAGGGGTTAAAGACAAAGTCATAACAGCACAATTATACAATGACTAAGGAAAAAAATATTTAATTGGGGATGAAATGACCGGGGATGAAGTGACCAAGGATGAAATGACCGGGGAAGAAGTGACCAAGGATGAAATGACCGGGGAAGAAGTGACCAAGGATGAAATGACCGGGGAAGACGTGACCGGGGATTAAATGACTGGGGAAGAAGTGACCAAGGATGAAATGACCGGGGAAGAAGTGACCAAGGATGAAATGACCGGGGAAGAAGTGACCAAGGATGAAATGACCGGGGAAGAAGTGACCAAGGATGAAATGACCGGGGATGAAGTGACCGGGGATTAAATGACCGGGGATGAAGTGACCGGGGATTAAATGACCGGGGAAGAAGTGACCAAGGATTAAATGACCGGGGATGAAGTGACCGGGGATTAAATGACCGGGGAAGAAGTGACCAAGGATGAAATGACCGGGGAAGAAGTGACCAAGGATGAAATGACCGGGGAAGAAGTGACCAAGGATGAAATGACCGGGGATGAAGTGACCAAGGATGAAATGACCGGGGATGAAGTGACCGGGGATTAAATGACCGGGGAAGAAGTGACCAAGGATGAAATGACCGGGGATGAAGTGACCAAGGATGAAATGACCGGGGATGAAGTGACCGGGGATGAAATGACCGGGGATGAAGTGACCGGGGATGAAATGACTAGTCACCGGTGTTCAGAATACGGAAGTATTGATACGATCATTATTTGAATGAACCTTATAATCATTTGTGAACACGTTTAGCACCAGAGAATCACATTTTAAAACTCGTTCGCTATTAGCACTAAGTGATATTAAATAAATGATTTGGTTGGTGGGCGTCCATGTCATTGTTTGTTTGGTTTATTTCCAAATCTCTTCCAATCTTTTCTCTTTTCATTTTTTTTTCTTTAGGTTTCATAGGATTTGTCCCGCAGTTCTTCCTATCGCTTGTTCTTCTTTCTCTCTCTTACTCAATGTATCGATTCACTAACCTTCACGTGGTCTTATAAAGTGTAAACAAAGAGTAGATTACTGGGATTCACTTTTAGTGTAAAACAAATGTTAAAAGGTATAGTTTGTGATATAAAAAAAGGCCTCTGATAATGATAAAGTAGATGGTATTTATTCAATGTACAAAATAAGGAAATATTGATAAGCTGTGTACTTTAACAAAACATATTTTAAATCTGATTTTAATCTTTCAGCTGTAGCATAAAGTATTGCTTTGTTATGAAGCTTTTATCAACTCTGTCTGTCTGTCTGTTTGTGTGGTAAAAATCTTAAACACCTTATTTCTCCCACACCCATTTTCGGATCAAGTTAAAACATTTATTTATTTTATTTAAGAAAACATGAATCAATACAAAAATCAACCTATTAGTCAATAAGAAATTAGTAATTAATTATTTCGTTTGATATCTCAAAAGAGAACTAAATTCTTCATTATTGAGAAATATAGCTGTAAATGTTTAGTCTTTCCTGTTAAAGTTTTTTTTTTTTCATATTAGTTTTATATTTTGCTTTTTTTTTTTGTTGGCAACAGTGATCTTTTAATATGGCGGCCCTGAATTTCTTTTTTTTTTTCTTTCATTTGCTTTCGCTTTTCTTTAGGTTCCAACTTAGGCCTCTCCCTTCAACATATAGTTATCTCTTTTTACTTTCTCTTGTATTATAAGCTTAAAGATGGTACAAATAAAAAACCCCAAACAAAGAGCAGATTGCTGTGATTAACATTACAAAGTCTCAATAATAGTAAAATGTGTTCTCAAAACTCTTTACTATACTTGGGACAAAGCGACTGTCTGGCTATTTAGCAGTAATCCTAGCATTTAATTACTTCCAGATATATCTACTTCTCCCTTTGGTGGTCTGAATTTCACATGGAACGGTTTAATCTTTAGCCTGAAAAGTGCTAAGACCTTGATTCAACACTTCAATATCTCACAAGTGGAATTCAACCGGCGAGCATCAAATATTGAACTATTACCGCATTCTCATGTCCCCTTTTACCTGGTAAAACTTTATCAGAAAATATTCATCACTTTTTTTTTTGGAGGGAGGGGGGGGGGCAGCTCACCATATACTTCTGACATATTTGAATGCATTCATGGCATGTTGATTCTGTAAACATGGACTCCTAGTCTCTCGATGGTTCTCAATCTAATGAGAACAGGGAAAGTTCTGTGCGCGTTAAACAAACGATGAGACTGATATTTCAACACAGAGACCTCAACAGCAGGAGAATCTTGGCTGGCATTGTTTCCCCACACAGGCATGGATCTAGCTCAACTTCCAGATTTCCACTTAGATCTACACCAACTTTAGCTTTTCGCTCTTGCTGGACTCACTCTGTTATGGAGAAACTATTTGTGGATAGATTGAACAGGAAATATTTTAAACCACTTCAAAGAAAAAGGAAAGTCTTACCACTGGAATTTCAAACCAGGGGGAAGCGGGCTCAAATTCCATATTGCGAATGGTGTTTGTTTTTTTCGGCTTTAGAGACCATCGCAAATACAGAACGGAAATAGGGTGAAGAAAAAACAAGTTGATGACGGCATTAGAGATGTCCACATGACAATTTGTTGACCTTTGCTGAAACTAATAAGGAAAAGTGTTTTTAAGGATCTCTAAGTAAGCTTTAGTACTTGCCAAGAATATGACCAATCAACAAAAGAAAATCGCTTGTTCGTATTGAGTGTGAATAGTAGAAACACAGTACGCTGCATACGTAAAGTATGGTCCTTAGAGCCATAAGTAACATTCTTCTGAAGATTTTGAGACTACGATTGTTGTTTATGTATTGTTAAGTAATGGTTACATTTTGTTAAATATCTCTTCAGATCTATATGAAAGCATTAGGAAATTATTCCAATGTATTTACTTTGTAGCTTTTCATTACTATCTAGAAATGGACTTGAATCTTGTTTTCTTGTTCAAAGAAAGTCCATACCAAATAAAAATCTTTGAAGGGTTTCATTTGTGAAACCAGATCACGTGGTACATGACAGAAACTCATTTGTTTTATGAGTTCCAATTAGTTTTACATCACACAATATGTTACGCGATTACTCTTATAATTAATATCGAGTCTCACATCTCCAATTGTAAACTAACGGACGTGACGAGATTGATTATGATAAAAAAAAAACATCAGAAAAAAAGTCGTACCCGAAAATAAACATAAAAGAGTCTCTAGCACATTTGCTTTTTGATGCATGCTGGGCAAATATTTGACGCGCGCAGGATTGGATAAAACATGGCGTCTGAACTGCGTGTGATATGAGGCTCGTGAAGTGAGCCGTGATTGACGCGCCCCGCGACCGTTGGCCCCCGACATTTAACCGGATGTGTTTCACAGTTATTGGATTGTGAAGACGCTGTCGTGAGCTATGATCGTTTTTTGTGGGTGTCGCTCCGGAGGGACTTTATGAGCTCCGGAGGGAATTTAAGAGCATTTGGATTTAAGAGTGAGCGTGAGCCAGGGTTCAACAACAGTCCTAGCTTGGTGTCTTCAATTCTCTCTTCACAGCCGTTCTCTGTTTTGTAATTAATTACATTATACTCTCATATCTAATTAAATAAAACAGCGCAATTAAGTTTACCTGCCTTTTGATGGTTTATGAAATGTTTGCATGCCTCATAGTTACTAGTATACTACTAAATACTTGATGACGGAAACACATCTTGAGAGAGTACATTAATCCAACGTGGCTTCATTTAGTGAAAGTCTCAGACCTTGCGATCTATGGGGGCAGATGGTGTAAAGCTAATGTCTTTATTATCAACGGTAAACGAGGCTGTCATGTGACCAGCACAACGACCACCCGAAGTTACTTCCCTAATGTATGTTAGGTAACCAATATAAGTGGTACTCAGAAGCAGTGACGTCCTAAAAAATCAGGAAATTTAATATCTTAGTTTACACTGGAATTCGAGCTACAGGGTTTTCGGTTGGGAAGCCAAGCGTTATATCAAAGCCAAAATGCCCCGAATTTATAGTGTACCTCATTTTTATTGAACTTTTCTGAAACGTAAGTGTGTGCAAAGATTTGATTGGCCAGTCTACAAGTGAAGTGTACGTGTGTGAAAAGATTTGATTGGCCAGTCAACCTGTGAAGTGTAAGCAACCAAGTAGGAAATTCTTCTTTCATAAATTTATATCTCTTTCAATTTCAAATTGTTGTTGTAACAGTACATTTGACTATTATGATGATGTTGTATCTTCGTAGTTTCTATTTTATGAAAATAATGGTGTTCAAAATGTTAACCATGTTTAAACAGATAGGAACAAGATCACGCGATATACGGTCCAAGGTTCCAAGTAAAGTGTAAACAGGAAGTTCAATTACACTTGGCTTTGTTCATTTAAGTTTCTAAACAAAAGATTTGGAATATGAAAGGGAGTTAATTAGAAAAGAAAATTTTGTATTTCAAAATCTATAATAAAAGGAGACAAACTTATATTGGGGTTTCATGTTCAAAACTGTTGTGAATCTATTTTCTTTCTAAGTGTATCTACAGGAGGTCTCTCTCTCTCGACCTTTTCTAAGTAATACTACAGGAGGTCTCTCTCTCTCGACCTTTTCTAAGTAATACTACAGGACTTCTCTCTCTCTCGTCCTTTTCTAAGTAATACTACAGGAGGTCTCTCTCTCTCTTTCTAAGTGTTACTACAGGAAGTCTCTCTCTCTCGACCTTTTCTAAGTAATACTACAGGAGGTCACTCTCTCTCGACCTTTTCTAAGTAATACTACAGGACTTCTCTCTCTCTCGTCCTTTTCTAAGTAATACTACAGGAGGTCTCTCTCTCTCTTTCTAAGTGTTACTACAGGATGTCTCTCTCTCTCTTTCTAAGTAATACTACAGGATGTCTCTCTCTCTCGTCCTTTTCTAAGTAATACTACAGAATGTCTCTCTCTCTCGTCCTTTTCTAAGTAATACCACAGTATGTCTCTCTCTCTCGTCCTTTTCTAAGTAATACTACAGTATGTCTCTCTCTCTCGTCCTTTTCTAAGTAATACTACAGGAGGTCTCTCTCTCGACCTTTTCTAAGTAATACTACAGGAGGTCTCTCTCTCTCGACCCTTTCTAAGTAATACTACAGGACTTCTCTCTCTCTCGTCCTTTTCTAAGTAATACTACAGGAGGTCTCTCTCTCTTGTCCTTTTCTAAGTAATACTACAGGAGGTCTCTCTCTCTCGTCCTTTTCTAAGTAATACTACAGGAGGTCTCTCTCTCTCTTTCTAAGTGTTACTACAGGAGGTCTCTCTCTCTCTTTCTAAGTAATACTACAGGATGTCTCTCTCTCTCGTCCTTTTCTAAGTAATACTACAGGAGGTCTCTCTCTCTCGTCCTTTTCTAAGTAATACTACAGTATGTCTCTCTCTCTCGTCCTTTTCTAAGTAATACTACAGTATGTCTCTCTCTCTCGTCCTTTTCTAAGTAATATTACAGGAGGTCTCTCTCTCTCGTCCTTTTCTAAGTAATACTACAGGATGTCTCTCTCTCTCGTCCTTTTCTAAGTAATACTACAGTATGTCTCTCTCTCTCGTCCTTTTCTAAGTAATACTACAGGACTTCTCTCTCTCTCGTCCTTTTCTAAGTAATACTACAGGACTTCTCTCTCTCGACCTTTTCTAAGTAATACTACAGGAGGTCTCTCTCTCTCGTCCTTTTCTAAGTAATACTACAGTATGTCTCTCTCTCTCGTCCTTTTCTAAGTAATACTACAGTATGTCTCTCTCTCTCGTCCTTTTCTAAGTAATACTACAGTATGTCTCTCTCTCTCGTCCTTTTCTAAGTAATACTACAGAATGTCTCTCTCTCTCGTCCTTTTCTAAGTAATACTACAGTATGTCTCTCTCTCTCGTCCTTTTCTAAGTAATACTACAGTATGTCTCTCTCTCTCGTCCTTTTCTAAGTAATACTACAGTATGTCTCTCTCTCTCTCTTTCTAAGTAATACTACAGGAAGTCTCTCTCTCGAGACCCTTTCTAAGTAATACTACAGGACTTCTCTCTCTCTCGTCCTTTTCTAAGTAATACTACAGTATGTCTCTCTCTCTCGACCTTTTCTAAGTAATACTACAGGAGGTCTCTCTCTCGACCTTTTCTAAGTAATACTACAGGAAGTCTCTCTCTCTCGTCCTTTTCTAAGTAATACTAGAGGAGGTCTCTCTCTCGACCTTTTCTAAGTAATACTACAGTATGTCTCTCTCTCTCTCGTCCTTTTCTAAGTAATACTACAGGAGGTCTCTCTCTCGACCTTTTCTAAGTAATACTACAGGAAGTCTCTCTCTCTCGACCTTTTCTAAGTAATACTACAGTATGTCTCTCTCTCTCGTCCTTTTCTAAGTAATACTACAGGAAGTCTCTCTCTCTCGACCTTTTCTAAGTAATACTACAGTATGTCTCTCTCTCTCGACCTTTTCTAAGTAATACTACAGGACTTCTCTCTCTCTCGACCTTTTCTAAGTAATACTACAGGAAGTCTCTCTCGCTCGACCTTTTCTAAGTAATACTACAGGAGGTCTCTCTCTCTCGTCCTTTTCTAAGTAATACTACAGGAGGTCTCTCTTTCTCGACCTTTTCTAAGTAATACTACAGGAGGTCTCTCTCTCTCGATCTTTTCTAAGTAATACTACAGGAGGTCTCTCTCTCTCGTCCTTTTCTAAGTAATACTACAGGACTTCTCTCTCTCTCGACCTTTTCTAAGTAATACTACAGGAGGTCTCTTTCTCTCGACCTTTTCTAAGTAATACTACAGGACTTCTCTCTCTCTCGACCTTTTCTAAGTAATACTACAGGACTTCTCTCTCTCTCGACCTTTTCTAAGTAATACTACATGACTTCTCTCTCTCTCGACCTTTTCTAAGTAATACTACAGGACTTCTCTCTCTCTCGACCTTTCTAAGTAATACTACAGGAAGTCTCTCTCTCTCGTCCTTTTCTAAGTAATACTACAGGAGGTCTCTGTCTCTCGTCCTTTTCTAAGTAATACTACAGGAGGTCTCTCTCTCTCGTCCTTTTCTAAGTAATACTACAGGACTTCTCTCTCTCTCGACCTTTCTAAGTAATACTACATGACTTCACTCTCTCTCGACCTTTTCTAAGTAATACTACAGGACTTCTCTCTCTCTCGACCTTTTCTAAGTAATACTACAGGACTTCTCTCTCTCTCGACCTTTCTAAGTAATACTACAGGACTTCTCTCTCTCTCGACCTTTTCTAAGTAATACTACAGGACTTCTCTCTCTCTCGTCCTTTTCTAAGTAATACTACAGGACTTCTCTCTCTCTCGACCTTTCTAAGTAATACTACAGGAAGTCTCTCTCTCTCGACCTTTTCTAAGTAATACTACAGGATGTCTCTCTCTCTCGTCCTTTTCTAAGTAATACTACAGGAGGTCTCTCTCTCTTTCTAAGTAATACTACAGGATGTCTCTCTCTCTCGTCCTTTTCTAAGTAATACTACAGGAAGTCTCTCTCTCTCGTCCTTTTCTAAGTAATACTACAGGAGGTCTCTCTCTCTCGTCCTTTTCTAAGTAATACTACAGGATGTCTCTCTCTCTCGTCCCTTTCTAAGTAATACTACATGAGGTCTCTCTCTCTTTCTAAGTAATACTACAGGAAGTCTCTCTCTCTTTCTAAATAATACTACAGGAAGTCTCTCTCTCTCGACCTTTTCTAAGTAATACTACAGGAAGTCTCTCTTTCTCGTCCTTTTCTAAGTAATACTACAGGATGTCTCTCTCTCTCGTCCTTTTCTAAGTAATACTACAGGATGTCTCTCCCTCTCGTCCTTTTCTAAGTAATACTACAGGAGGTCTCTCTCTCTTGTCCTTTTCTAAGTAATACTACAGGAGGTCTCTCTCTCTCGTCCTTTTCTAAGTAATACTACAGGAGGTCTCTCTCTCTCTTTCTAAGTGTTACTACAGGAGGTCTCTCTCTCTCTTTCTAAGTAATACTACAGGATGTCTCTCTCTCTCGTCCTTTTCTAAGTAATACTACAGGAGGTCTCTCTCTCTCGTCCTTTTCTAAGTAATACTACAGTATGTCTCTCTCTCTCGTCCTTTTCTAAGTAATACTACAGTATGTCTCTCTCTCTCGTCCTTTTCTAAGTAATATTACAGGAGGTCTCTCTCTCTCGTCCTTTTCTAAGTAATACTACAGGATGTCTCTCTCTCTCGTCCTTTTCTAAGTAATACTACAGTATGTCTCTCTCTCTCGTCCTTTTCTAAGTAATACTACAGGACTTCTCTCTCTCTCGTCCTTTTCTAAGTAATACTACAGGACTTCTCTCTCTCTCGACCTTTTCTAAGTAATACTACAGGAGGTCTCTCTCTCTCGTCCTTTTCTAAGTAATACTACAGTATGTCTCTCTCTCTCGTCCTTTTCTAAGTAATACTACAGTATGTCTCTCTCTCTCGTCCTTTTCTAAGTAATACTACAGTATGTCTCTCTCTCTCGTCCTTTTCTAAGTAATACTACAGTATGTCTCTCTCTCTCTCTTTCTAAGTAATACTACAGTATGTCTCTCTCTCTCGACCTTTTCTAAGTAATACTACAGTATGTCTCTCTCTCTCGACCTTTTCTAAGTAATACTACAGTATGTCTCTCTCTCTCGACCTTTTCTAAGTAATACTACAGTATGTCTCTCTCTCTCGACCTTTTCTAAGTAATACTACAGTATGTCTCTCTCTCTCGACCTTTTCTAAGTAATACTACAGGAAGTCTCTCTCGCTCGACCTTTTCTAAGTAATACTACAGGAGGTCTCTCTCTCTCGTCCTTTTCTAAGTAATACTACAGGAGGTCTCTCTTTCTCGACCTTTTCTAAGTAATACTACAGGAGGTCTCTCTCTCTCGATCTTTTCTAAGTAATACTACAGGATGTCTCTCTCTCTCGTCCCTTTCTAAGTAATACTACATGAGGTCTCTCTCTCTTTCTAAGTAATACTACAGGAAGTCTCTCTCTCTTTCTAAATAATACTACAGGAAGTCTCTCTCTCTCGACCTTTTCTAAGTAATACTACAGGAAGTCTCTCTTTCTCGTCCTTTTCTAAGTAATACTACAGGATGTCTCTCTCTCTCGTCCTTTTCTAAGTAATACTACAGGATGTCTCTCTCTCTCGTCCCTTTCTAAGTAATACTACAGGACTTCTCTCTCTCTTTCTAAGTAATACTACAGGAAGTCTCTCTCTCTTTCTAAGTAATACTACAGAAGTCTCTCTCTCTCGACCTTTTCTAAGTAATACTACAGGAAGTCTCTCTCTCTCGTCCTTTTCTAAGTAATACTACAGTATGTCTCTCTCTCTCGTCCTTTTCTAAGTAATACTACAGGATGTATCTCTCTCTCGTCCCTTTCTAAGTAATACTACAGGAAGTCTCTCTCTCTCGTCCTTTTCATAAGTAATACTACAGGAGGTCTCTCTCTCTCGTCCTTTTCTAAGTAATACTACAGGAAGTCTCTCTCTCTCGTCCTTTTCTAAGTAATACTACAGGACTTCTCTCTCTCTCTTCCTTTTCTTAGTAATACTACAGGAGGTCTCTCTCTCTCGTCCTTTTCTAAGTAATACTACAGGAAGTCTCTCTCTCTCGACCTTTCTAAGTAATACTACAGGAAGTCTCTCTCTCTCGTCCTTTTCTAAGTAATACTACAGGACTTCTCTCTCTCTTTCTAAGTAATACTACAGGAAGTCTCTCTCTCTTTCTAAGTAATACTACAGGAAGTCTCTCTCTCTCGACCTTTTCTAAGTTATACTACAGGAGGTCTCTCTCTCTCGTCCTTTTCTAAGTAATACTACAGGATGTCTCTCTCTCTCGTCCTTTTCTAAGTAATACTACAGGAGGTCTCTCTCTCTCGTCCCTTTCTAAGTAATACTACAGGAAGTCTCTCTCTCTCGTCCTTTTCTAAGTAATACTACAGGAGGTCTCTCTCTCTCGTCCTTTTCTAAGTAATACTAAAGGAGGTCTCTCTCTCTCGTCCTTTTCTAAGTAATACTACAGGAGGTCTCTCTCTCTCGTCCTTTTCTTAGTAATACTACAGGAAGTCTCTCTCTCTCGTCCTTTTCTAAGTAATACTACAGGAGGTCTCTCTCTCTCGTCCTTTTCTAAGTAATACTACAGGAAGTCTCTCTCTCTCGTCCTTTTCTAAGTAATACTACAGGAGGTCTCTCTCTCTCGTCCTTTTCTAAGTAATACTACAGGAGGTCTCTCTCTCTCGACCTTTTCTAAGTAATACTACAGGAGGTCTCTCTCTCTCGTCCTTTTCTAAGTAATACTACAGGAGGTCTCTCTCTCTCTTTCTAAGTGTTACTACAGGAGGTCTCTGTCTCTCGACCTTTTCTTAGTAATACTACAGGAGGTCTCTCTCTCTCGTCCTTTTCTAAGTAATACTACAGGAGGTCTCTCTCTCTCTTTCTAAGTGTTACTACAGGAGGTCTCTCTCTCTCGTCCTTTTCTAAATAATACTACAGGAGGTCTCTCTCTCTCTCGTCCTTTTCTAAGTAATACTACAGGAGGTCTCTCTCTCTCGTCCTTTTCTAAGTAATACTACAGGAGGTCTCTCTCTCTCTTTCTAAGTGTTACTACAGGAGGTCTCTGTCTCTCGACCTTTTCTTAGTAATACTACAGGAGGTCTCTCTCTCTCGTCCTTTTCTAAGTAATACTACAGGAGGTCTCTCTCTCTCTTTCTAAGTGTTACTACAGGAGGTCTCTCTCTCTCTCGTCCTTTTCTAAGTAATACTACAGGAGGTCTCTCTCTCTCGTCCTTTTCTAAGTAATACTACAGGAGGTCTCTCTCTCTCTCGTCCTTTTCTAAGTAATACTACAGGAGGTCTCTCTCTCTCTTTCTAAGTGTTACTATAGGAGGTCGCTCTCTCTCTTTCTAAGTGTTACTACAGGAGGTCTCTCTCTCGACCTTTTCTAAGTAATACTACAGGAGGTCTCTCTCTCTCTTTCTAAGTGTTACTACAGGAGGTCTCTCTCTCTCGTCCTTTTCTAAGTAATACTACAGGAGGTCTCTCTCTCTCGACCTTTTCTAAGTAATACTACAGGAGGTCTCTCTCTCTCTCGTCCTTTTCTAAGTGTTACTACAGGAGGCCTCTCTCTCTCTTTCTAAGTGTTACTACAGGAGGCCTCTCTCTCTCTTTCTAAGTGTTACTACAGGAGGTCTCTCTCTCTCTTTCTAAGTGTTACTACAGGAGGCCTCTCTCTCTCTTTCTTAGTGCTACTACAGGAGGTCTCTCTCTCTTTCTAAGTGTTACTACAGGAGGTCTCTCTCTCTTTCTAAGTGTTACTACAGGAGGTCTCTCTTTCTCTTTCTAAGTGTTACTACAGGAGGTCTCTCTCTCTTTCTAAGTGTTACTACAGGAGGTCTCTCTCTCTTTCTAAGTGTTACTACAGGAGGTCTCTCTCTCTCTTTCTAAGTGTTACTACAGGAGGTCTCTCTCTCTCCCTCTCTCTCGTCCTTTTCTTAGTGTTATTACAGGAGATCTCTCTCTCTCTCGTCCTTTTCTGAGTGTTACTACAGGAGGTCTCTCTCTCTCTCTCTCTCTCTCTCTCTCTCGTCCTTTTCTAAGTGTTACAACAGGAAGCCTCTCTCTCTCTCCTTTTCTAAGTGTTACTGTAGGAGGTCTCTCTCTCTTTCTAAGTGTTACTGCCGGAGGTCTCTCTCTCTTTCTAAGTGTTACTACCGGAGGTCTCTCTCTTTTTCTAAGTGTTACTACAGGAGGTCTCTCTCTCTTTCTAAGTGTTACTACCGGAGGTTAATACCGGAGGTCTCTCTTTCTTTCTAAGTGTTACTACCGGAGGTCTCTCTCTTTTTCTAAGTGTTACTACCGGAGGTCTCTCTCTTTTTCTAAGTGTTACTACAGGAGGTCTCTCTCTTTTTCTAAGTGTTACTACCGGAGGTCTCTCTCTTTTTCTAAGTGTTACTACAGGAGGTCTCTCTCTCGTCCTTTAACCTATTTTTGTTTTAACTTTTAATGTACTGTCGCGTCACTAAGAAAATACGGAATGAACCGAACGTCTTTAGATTGAGTCCTAACACTAGTATTGAAAAGAAGTTCTGTTGTGTGTTAATAGCATGTGTGTTTCGTGATATCTACTTAAAGAGTTAAAACGTATTATTTCATACAGAGAGTTACTGTTATTCCGTCACCTATACAAATGTATCGGCGTACAATGGGTTATCAGATTCATCTTAGGAAAGTGGCATCATGTATTAACCACCTCATCCCATTGTTACTTCTGGCACTTAATTACTAATATGTCAGCTGTTTTAGGGCTATTGAATCAACAGAAACCTCTACAAACTACACATGTAACAGACTACGTGACTTTTAAAGTCATCAATAAGTAGGACCAGATAAAAGATCCTTACACAGGTTTCTATGTTGTACAATTATCTATGTAGTTACTTGTGAGTGTTTTTTGTAATCCCGAGTTCATTGAAAAGCCTTCAGCACTTTTGAAGACATAAATTAATTGTGTTTAGCCTCTCTTTCATGGACTAGGAAGCTTCAAGCTCGTTTGTAAATGGAGGGGATAATTGGGAGAAGGTTTCAGTGCTGCCTGATAGAGCTCAGCAAGCACAAATAGATATCCCTTGTTATTTTACCAAAAAGTTTACCCAACTTACATTTCACATATTACTATGGACACAAGGTATTGGGACTCTCGTCTCTGATAATGTTTTCAAAGAACTTCAACCGTTGTTGCAGACCAGCTAGAGAGTTTTCAGAAGCAAGATGGCGACAGGCATAAAAAGATATGTCTTCCTGCATTGGCGTAAATAAATAAAAGTACACATTTGTGTTCTTACGAGACTGTCCTTCAAACTGCCGTGACGGACATGCTAAAAGCTTTAGTGTTAGGTGTGGTCAGAACATTGTCGTCCACATAGCAGTTCCCCCCTCTCTCCACCAAAGAAGCTGCAAATACCCAATACAGTTTGGGATCAGTGGCGTCACAGGCTCTGACTGGATGTAACATTGTGTGCTGCAAGCTGTCTAATCTCATGATTTTTTTCTCAGGATTGTCTCCTGAAGCCTTTCCCTTGTTTAGTTATAACCTCAAAGTCCCATAAATAACTTGGATTCAGAGTTTGTCTCTCCAAGGTCGGTGGCTCAATATCTGAATTTTGTCTATATTGTTCTTAAACTTGCTAAGATCTGATGTCTGTTGATAAGCGTTGTAATGACTTAGAATCTCGACCGATCATTTAAAAAAGAAATGCAATATACCATTAAAAATCACCTTCAATAATATCGTTAAGATTTTATCCTAATGATTTATGGGTAAAACAACAACAAGAACAACAATTGAACGAATACTTTTTCCATTTCGAGCTATCCCCAAATCAAACACATCAACATGTTCCTGGATTCTACCCAACGACGTTACCGAGACGCTCACCATCAACTTCAGCAACCATTTCACGTCTTGCAGTGAGCAAGTACAGGGCGGAGAGGGGAAACAAGGGCGGGTCGGGGCAGGCAATCATCATGCATGTCGGCACCATCAATTCATCATTGGGAGCCCATTCATCCTCGAGTGCCCGTACTCAGAGGTCGCGGATAACTGCATGCAATAGAAGCCATTGTTAAACGGCCATCAAAGGGAGGTTAGCCATTTCAACATTTCGTCCTTTCTTCTCTCCACTTTGAAAACCTTTTTCTTTTTTTTCCATTTTCATTTCTATATTGAATGGAAATGTGAAGTTAGAAGAAAAAAAAAAAAGTTTAAAACGTGTCTGGGAAGTTTTAGAGAATAGAAATTATAGTTGTTATACTTTTGAGAAACTATTCAGGTATATAGGAATACATAATAAATTCAACAGATAATATTAAATAATAATAAAGATTACTGTATATCCCTACATGTTAAAATATTGAATGGCTTATGTTTTTTTGTCAACTGTTTGAGTTGCGCGGATAGTAGTGAGGAGATGAGGAGAGGGGGTATGAGAAGGTGAGATTGACTCAAAGAGAGACATAAGAGCAGTTAGAAAGATATAATCCTCAATAAAAGTTTTCAGTGTAAAGTGCCCAGGGCGCATGTGTAGACATCTTGAAATATATATTTTTCACCAAGAATCCTTAAGTCCTAAGTTATGTGATGTTGCTAGTTCAGGCTGTCTTGAAGTCAACCAATTACTCTGCAATCGTTTGGGTGTAATTGTTCGGGTGTATTACGTGTAGTTGACCAACAACACAAACAAGAACTGGCACATCGATTGTAACAGGTGAAGAGATGTAGTCAACGATGATGAACAAGTTAATATATATTTATTATGATAAAAGGCCACAGTAGAAGTCTCTGTCACTAAACACGTCGTTACCCTGGAATGTTCTAACGCTAACTGATTTTCCGGTCTCTAACCCAACATATCCCAAACGTCACTAGTCCCGTTCAATATGCGTCTACTATGGTGCGTCGCTAAATAACTAAAATAACTAACCTATATAAATAAGGTGTCTAACAGATTCCTCCCCCCCTTGAAAAAAAAAATATGTCAATATTTTTCCACTACTGTCAAGTCTTACAAGGGCATTTTCAATTTAAGGGGAAGACCACAAACATAAAATCTTGATCTCTTCATCTTGACATCTTCATCTTGACAGTTCCTCATATTCATGTCAATGTTCATAACAGTTCATAACATTCCAGAATCATCTTCATTGGTATACAGTTCATCATAGAGGAAAATGTGGCATCCTATGGGCACCTCATAAGTCACAATTGTTCTTCACTGACAGTAATCTGATAAAATACAATATTTCAAAAAACAATTACAAACTTTATTTACACATTCAATAAATTTTTTCTTTTCTTACCACCCTTTTATACGCTTTTGTCCATTTTTCTTTTATACTCACCCTTTTCCATAGAACTAACTTTCGTCAATGATATATGAAATGATTCACACAAAAAAAAAAAAAAAAATATATCCATACTTACTTTTAAATGCTTAACATCAAATTTACTTATCTCCCTTTTCCATAACATATAAATGGTGTCAATATATTAATATATAGTACATAATCAATATAATCATAGTTTATTTACAAAATTGTTTCACTTCAATGTCATTCTAGACAATAGATCAGCTACAATATTCACAGATCCACTAATAGCTTTCACTTCAAATTTATACTCCTGTAGTGCTAAGAACCATCTATAAACACGACTGTTTTTCATGCTCTTTTGCTGTATATACTGAATAGGTTTATGATCAGTTAATAATATGAATTTCCTTCCTATTAAATAGCTCTCTAGCTTAGTAATTACCCATATTACAGCTAAGGCTTCTCTTTCAATGACACTATATTTTTTCTCTGCCTCTGACAATTTTCTGCTTACATATAATATAGGATGTAAGTTATCATAGTTCTGCATTAAACAACCACCAATAGCATTACCAGATGCATCAGTTGTGACATAAAATATTTTGTCTTTATCAGGTAGTCTTAATATTAGTTCATGACTGAAAACATCTTTAATTCTGTCAATAGCTTTCACACATTCCTCATTACAGACTACTTTTTGAGGTTTTCCTTTTTTAAGTAAGTCATTTAGTGGATTCACTATTTCTGCTAAGTTTTTTATAAACTTTCTGTAATAATTTACTATTCCCAATATATTTTTAATTTGTCTTTTTGTTGTAGGTATTTCAATATTAAGTACTTTCTTTATGTTATCTTCAATAGGGCTAATCATGTTGTTATTTATTTTATGTCCTAAGAAAATTATTTCCTCCAATCCTATTTCTACTTTTTCTGCTTGAATTGTAAGTCCACTTTCTTTTATTATTTTGAATACTTCTTTTACATCTACCAAATGTTCCTCCCAACTATTATTAAAAATACATATGTCATCTAAATAGCAAATAACATTTTCTTTGTTTCCAATTATCATGTTCATCATTCTATTAAATGTGGCAGGTGCATTTACTAATCCAAAACTCATATAATTCCATTGAAAAATACCATATGGTGTTACAAATGCTGTGTAAGGTTTTGCATTTTCTGTTAAAGGTATTTGCCAATAACCTTTAGTTAAATCCAATTTAGTAAAAAATTTTGCTCCATTTAATTTATGTAAAATATCCTCTATATTTGGCATTGGATATGGGTCAAATTCTGTGATGTTGTTAATTTTCCTATAATCAATACATAACCGTATATCTCCATTCTTCTTTTTGGCTATCACAATTGGTGAAGCATAAGGAGATGTTGATGGCTCAATTATACCTGATTCTAGTAAATTGTCTATTTCTTTCTTTACTTTGTCTTGTAAATGTAACGGTATTCTATATGGCTTAAGCTTGATAGGTTTTGTGTCTGTTACTTTAATGTCATGTTTAATAATATTTGTTTTTCCTGGTATGCTGGAAAAAATTTCTTTGTATTCCTGTATTATTTTAGTTATATCTTTTGACTTTTCCTTAGTTAAATTATTAAGATTAATCTTTTGCCAAGTTTGATTCTCTTTTGTTTCTATTACAGGTATTTCCTTAATATCATTTTCATTATGATTTTCATTTGTTATTATCATCAAGCATTCTTCTCTTTCTGAAAATTTATTTTCTATTTCCTCCTGAATGTTTTGTATCAACTCATCTTCTCTATCATGATATAGTTTCAAATTATTTATGTGATATGTTTTAACTTTCCCATTTATTTCAATTTGATAATTGACATCACTAATTTGTTTTATCACCTTAAATGGACCTTTCCATTGTTTACCAATTTTATTTTTCAGGTCATTTATTAATATTAATACATTGTTTCCTACTTCTAGTGTTTTCAATTGTCTTTTCTTATTTATATTCTCATGAGCACTTTGTTTGTACTTCTTGTTGTTGTTATATGCTTGAGTCCATATTTCTTTCAATTCTGTTGTGATTGTTGTTTCACTGTCATTATTTAATTTATTCTCATTATCTATTAGATTTTCTTTAAAAACATCTAATTCATCTCTGGGTTTTCTTCCATGTATTATTTCATATGGTGAGAATTGTGTTGCTTCATGGATGTTGTTTCTATGAGCAAATAGTACATAGTTAATGTAATGATCCCACTTGTTCTGATTATTCTGAATTATCTTTGTTAGTGATCTTTTTAATGATCCACCATATCGTTCACATAAACCGTTACTCTCCGGGTGGTAAACCGAAGAGTATATGTGCTGTATATTGTATTGTTTAGTCCATTTCTTAAATTGTTCTGACTTAAACTGAGATCCCTGATCACTCAATATAATTTTAGGTATACCATGTCTTGTAATTACTTTTTGAGTTATGGCATTAATGATATTTTCTGCACTTGTATTTGATAATGGGATTGCCTCTGGGTATCTACTAAACATGTCTATTACTGTTAGAATGTATTTGTTATTATTTTCAGTTTGAATTAAAGGACCTATTAAATCAATAGATACTTTCTGAAATGGTGCTGTAGGTTCATCCATTTCTTGAATAGGTGCTTTATTCACTAGGCTTTTGTTAGATCTCTTTTGACATATGTCACATGAGTTTATGTATTTGTTGATTGTTGCTTTCATTTTGGGCCAAAATACTTGTTTTGACAAATTCCTATAACATTTCTTTACTCCCCTATGTGCTGCTAAATTATTATCATGTGTCATGATTAAAACATCTTTCCAATCTCATTTTCTCCATTTTAGCTTCATGTTCTCTAATTTTTTCTCTCTCTTTGTCTTGCCTTTCTTCTTGTCTTTCTATCTCTTGTCTTTGACGTTCCGTTTCTTCCTTCACAACTTGCTGTACATAAGCTGCTAAGTCTTTTCCTTTTAACTCCATGGCCTTTCCATCCTGCATAGCTGTTTCCTTAACCTCCTTAAGGTCCACATATGATGATGTAGCCATTTTGTTTTATATTTTATATATATTTTTACTTAGCCTATATTAGTTATGGCTATACTTTAAACTTATTTTATATTTAAATTTTTCCACACTTTTATACAAATTTTAAATGTTATGTCTCTATCTATAGATTTAGTAAATGTATAAATCTAGTCTGAGTTATTATGGTTATATTCAAATCTGTATATTAGATCTAGTATCACCCAAATTTAAATCTAGTATATTATAGTATATATAATAATACAATTTAGATCTATAGTTATCAAGAGCACTATGACTTTTAGATCTAGTATGACCAACTATGATCAATTTTAAAATCTGGTATGACTAAAATGTCTAGAGTAAATTCAAAGACTGTCTAGAGTCTAGATCTAGAGTAGATTATGGTTCTATTTAACCGTATAAAACAAATATGTTTATACAATGTCAAATATATCTTCAACAAGATATATATCTAGAATGTACTACCTTCATTCATCTTCAACTTAATAATATTTCAAATTAGAGTCTAGATAATTAAATTGTACCAAAGAGATGTACAACAATTTGCAGATCTAAATTTAGCCAGACGATAGTGTTTGACTACATAGCCAGTTTCGGCATTATTCTCATGGCAAAATCATATTTGATTTTAACCGCTCAAACTAAAATTATTTTAGTCTGATTCACAATGAAAGAATCCTACCCGCACTTTCTATCATTAAGTGAAAAAAAAATACAGATCTAATTAAATTAATAAAAATAAATAATTTAAAATAATATAAACAAATGAAATAATTAAAATGAGACTATCGCTATGGGTTGGGATATGACAATATGGCACACAATGATAACGTCACGAAGTAACCAGGCAACAACGGATATGACGTTTACACAAACAAAACAAATTACAACCCTAAACGTATAATATAGCTTTTCATCTAAATTACGTCTTCTACCCCGACGGGTTTTAAGGCGCACCACCTGATTTTACTCAGGCTAACGTACCAAATTTAGACAAAATCTATTTCTAAGGGCAATCTAAACATATACTAATAAGAAAAATGGCACTTAGCTTTTGATAAGAAAGATCCCTTTGTTCGGACTCCCGAATATGTTAGATCACAACAAATTCCACTGCCTCTCTTCCAGTTCTGACTCTGTTCTCCGGTGCTACCAGTATCCCACGTAATGCCACAGATGTCCTGATATGCCACAGCAAAATGTTCCAGTTTCTTCGACGACTGTTGATGACCGTATGTGTAGTTCCGACGACTTTGTGTACACAGTTACTGACGAATAGGTTAACGGTTCTTCTGGCGATGACTTGACCTGTGTAGACGACTACTGACAAATAACAGTCTCTTGACGGCAACTTGATCTGGACGACTGACGAATAACGAATTTCTTGACGATGACTTGATCTGGGCTGACGAATAACGGCTTTCTTGACGATGACTTGATCTGGGCTGACGAATAACGGTTCTCTAAAATAGTTCACTGCTTCTGCTGCTACTCTGGTAGTACGACGAAGTTTGCTGTTGTACTCTGCTTCACTAGACCAAACTGTCCAATGTAGACTAGGTAAGACCAAGGTCACCTCCGACGACGTTCCGTTATACGACTAACGGTTTTCAACGAAATTAAGTGGATGTAGCTGTTTCCACAACTTCACTGCTAACAAGTCTAGGTATGGTCTAGACCGACGAATACTAGATAGATCAATGTTCAGTACTGATAAAGATTACTTCACTAACCTTCCAAAGGTTAAACACAGTGACCGTTATAAACGTGGCAAGCAACCGGTTCAATGAGCAAACTGCTCCACAAGAATCTCTCCAAGAGTAAGACGACAGAGCGATTTCGATTTAGTTAGCTACCAAACTTGTAGTACTCACAATACTTCTGACAGCGGGCAAACTGTCCTTCTCGAAACTGACGAGGTAAAACTTGATACTCAATGTGGCTCCTATGACGAAGAAAAAATATGTCCAACAGGTTCACTAACGATCTCTCACCCGTTATGAATGAACGGTTTCTCTGGTTGTAGGTCGATTCAGCATATGAAGATCAGGCGTTGCGATGATTACGGTCCTGACGAAGGTCACCCTGAGTTAACGGCTCGTTGAACGTGCGATCAAACAGGCGACGACTGCATGTAGATCTAGAACAAAGTCACTCTGCGATACTGCTGTGTTCAGCCGTACTCCGATGAAATCTTATATCTTCGAGTGCACGACCCTCACCTGAGTAAACGTTCTGCTTCGAGGTCCGGTACGATGTTCGGCTTCATCAAGGGTCCGGCTTCGAGGTTCGGGGTCGCCACTGTGATGTTGCTAGTTCAGGCTGTCTTGAAGTCAACCAATTACTCTGCAATCGTTTGGGTGTAATTGTTCGGGTGTATTACGTGTAGTTGACCAACAACACAAACAAGAACTGGCACATCGATTGTAACAGGTGAAGAGATGTAGTCAACGATGATGAACAAGTTAATATATATTTATTATGATAAAAGGCCACAGTAGAAGTCTCTGTCACTAAACACGTCGTTACCCTGGAATGTTCTAACGCTAACTGATTTTCCGGTCTCTAACCCAACATATCCCAAACGTCACTAGTCCCGTTCAATATGCGTCTACTATGGTGCGTCGCTAAATAACTAAAATAACTAACCTATATAAATAAGGTGTCTAACAGTTATGCTAAGTCATGCTTAGTCTTGCTAAGTCTTATTTAATGTATATTTTAGATATTTGATGATTTCATTGACCACGCAAGAGACACCTGGTGTTATCTCACAAATTACCAAATGCAATCCGCATTACAGATACTCAAACCTCCAACCATTCCAAATGGCCAACACTTCCAGGAGACAAGATTAGAGGAACGCTTAAAGAAAGGTGGAGTGAAAGTATTACTGGCCTCACACCTTGCTACATACCGTCTGAAACTTCCGTCCCCCACGCCTCTTCGCTAGATGTAAAAGGATAAAGTAAAGGAAGTTGTTGGTGAATTTTAACGTTTGTTTTTAAACATCAATTCAGCTGTAATTGGTGAAGACTTGCTAAATGAAGTCCTGCTTCTGACACCTAAATATGTTACCATTAGTGATAGTGTTTGTTAATCTTTCTACCTTGGATCCCACATTCACAAACAGACAAATACAAACTTATATACAAAGTACCACCCAAACACAGCTTACTATTTCCTTACACTCACATATATGCAAAAATGATTTCACATGACAAAATGTGTATTCAAGTTGATTATTGAAAGAGAAATGGAAATTGAGGGGGGGGGGAGTTTATTGATAATGTGAATGTTCTTTAAACAAAAAAAGGAATTTCTTGAGATATAAAAAGAATCAGGAAAGGGAGAAGACTGCACACATATATGTAAAATGGAACAAGAAAAAGTAAAGAGAAAATTGAAATTCGATGAGCTATGATCATGGAAGGTAAATCATAAATATTTGAGGGTTTTTTTTTTTTTGTACAAGGTCTAGGGTTGTCGTTCATTTATGTTCTGATTAAAAAATCTGGGGACGCAAAAAGAAAAAAGAAAAAAACCAACACATTAAACAAAACTTGAGCTGTGACAGTCACATAAATGTAATCAATTAGTAACAATCGGTAACATATAGTCAGAGAGTCATTTCAGCCTCAACGTGGTGTGAACGGCCTTTAAAAAAAGCCAAACAGAACTCCACTTGAGGTGCCTAAGGACCGAGTCTGTTGCTCTGGCAGGGATAGAAGAAAGCCTAGCCTACTATCCAAACACCGTTTTGGAAGGGTCCGTTTTATGGTCGATATCCGCACGGCTGATGTAGTACAGAGAGGGAATATAATTTCCAGGTGTGCTAGGCCACCGGACTCACCTATAACCCAAGCGTCATGGGAATACGAGTTCTCGGTAAAAGGGATGTAACAAATGACATCTTCATGGATCCCTCCCAGACAGACCAGCAGTTTGGACAGGCCGACGGGCCTAGAGTTCAGAGAGTCACATGCAATGGACTTGGTACTTACACAAAGAAAAACTTGTTCTTGTCTCTACTCCTCACGTTTGAAGTCAAGTCCTTTCTCTGAACAAACGTCCATTGGTTGGAATGATGACCACTACTGCTAGAGAAAACTCTTTATGTGAACCCTGCGAGTCAGTTGTACACACACATTAGATTACACAGAAAACCTCACACATAAAACACACGCATGATAATGACCTGGAATTTAGAAATATAAGTCGACTAGGTCTCTAGTACTAGCAGACAGGAGGAGAAAACAAGGTTTACTTTATCATCTTCCGGGAGTTGATAATCTTGATCATGCACAAAGCTATTGCCCTTTTTTTACGAATTGAAATGGTTTATATATAGTACGCACACTGCATTGTACAAATAGAGGTAAAGGTCCCAGAAGACGTTGATTACCGTAGTGTAGTGTTTCCCAAACTTTTTTCATAACGAAACACTGTGCACATCTTGAGCATTAAGCTGAACACTTCTCACATTTTTTTTAAATAAAAAGAGCTTAATTCAAGTGGTGGCCTACTAATTAATTATTTCAGTAATTTTTGGAACACTTATTCAGGCCTCCGAGGAACACAGTATGGGAATCATTGCTGCAGTGGTTTTTATTTCTTTACAGTTTTGCATAATTTAATCTCACTAGAGATTGAAGTGGAATTGAATTTACCACCGTACCAGAGGTACAAATCTAAAACAAAATGGCCTGTATGCACAACAGTAGATAGGGTTTGGTGTTGTTATTGGTTGGTTTTATTCATGACCGAATTCTTCTATAGAGCGCACAGACTAATGATGGATGATACTACTAACATTAATCATTATTTGAATGTCTAGTTGTTGGATTATCTTATCTTATCTTATATAATACAATATTATATATATGGATAGGCCTACAAAGGCACCTCTGTCTGAACGATGTATAGCTGTGAGAAAATGTAGAGACTGAATTGAGTTTGTCAAGTCCTACCTGTCCATTGGGAGTCCTAGCGGTGTGCTGCTGGAGGACAATTAGAGCTTTGGTAAGTAAATCTTGTATTTTTAGAGTATAGAAATATAAATTTTAGTGAGAAAAAAAAATGAATTAATAAAAAGAAATACAAAACAACAACAACTAATGAGTGATTACAGATGGTTGAATGTGACAAATACCAAGTTCAAATAGAGTTTCTTAAGACAAAGAAAATCTTGGTAGGGCTAGTTGAAATAACTGGTAATATCTGAATTCAATTAGAAAGTTTTAATAGAATTTAAAGTGCGGTGTTCAGCTACCTTAAGAGCCCTCCGAGAAAATATCCCCTCCCCCCCCCCCCCCCAATAAATAAAAAAAATATATTATCATAAGACCTGGTTCTGGAATGACAAACTATATCAGCATTCCAGGTTTTGAGGCCTGGGTTATAATAAATGTTACTTCATTATTTCGTGAACTTTCTAACTCTACACAAAGACACAGACACATGCACGCACACACACACACACACACACACAAGGGAAGTCATTTTCTTGTTACACCGTAACACTTACACAAGTTAAACACGGTCGTTGCTTCAGTTTGCCTCCTGATTGCCCAGATCACCCTCCTCTTCCATTCGTCATCACTGACCCTGTTAATTTCACGTCTGCTGACCTGCCGGTGATCTGCATCAAAAGACAATCGCAGTTGTCCAGCTTCAGCCGTTATTTCAACACCAGGGGGAGACGCCTTCGGCCCATAAATTAGCTGACGTTTTTACACTTCCGGTGTTCTCGTCAGGCTTGTCAAGCAAATGAAAATAATGACTTCTAGTGGCTTCTAGAAAACAAGAATTTATGACCTTTTTTTCCCTGTATTCATTATGTCGTCAGGAGTTTTCAGACCAAGTGTTTCTAAATAAGTTCAACATTTTGTTGCATAGCAGAGGTGCCAGTTAATTCAGATAGCTCAAGAAGCCTCGGCCATCATTATCGACAATTTATGTTCTTGTGTGATTGAACTTAAACATCAAATTTATAATTTTGAAAACTATTTAATTTTGTATTAGAAACTGCAACTGTGACTTTGAAATTGTGTAACAAAAATTATTTTAAAAGAAAGGAAAATTAAACTGAATCTTGAATATTGAATGTTATATTCCGTGTTGTATTGAATGTTGTACTGACGGTCTAGCAACAATGATATCTGGGAGTGTTGTGTTATCATTTGATGATATAATAAACATAAGTACCGACAGCTTGGCAGAAATGATCATTCTTAAAAAAAATCATCACTGCAAGGGCAGATTCTGTTCGATAAACCCTCAGACCTCCTTTGTCCCATCACTCCAAGTGCAGCGCCAGTCTCGTTAAACCCAAAAACTTCTGCTGTACCATCTCTCCGTGAGTGTTTCCTGCCCTATCATGCTATAGAGCCGCGTTCTTACACTATCTCATTAGTACACTATGAAGAACATGTTTTCCAATCATAGGAATCTCCTCTGTCACTACACGAGGGCGTCACCGAGGCAAAAATTTAAAGGAATCTCAAATCCTCAGACTGGTTCTCCTACTTATTATTACCATAAAAAACTAGTTACCCCGTAACTCTTTGTACATCTCGCGTTACTCTCTGGGATCTTAGAAATTGTCATTTTAATTTTGTCTCTCTTGCACTTACGAGAAAAAAATATTAAAATTCGAAAAACTACATTGCTCATAATCTGCTGTGTTCCTGGAGCACAAAACTATATCTATCCGCATTCCTGGTATGAAATCTGAGTTAAGATTTAAAAAAAAAATGGCACTCCTTTCAGACTATGTGATCTAAGGGTGCAGATGGTGTAAAGCTTATGGCCAACAATTAACGAAGATGTGTCATGTGGCCAGCCCAATGAGCCCCCACCTTTACTTCCCCACCTTATGTCAAGTAACCATTAGATTTTTGTAAACTGATAAGCATCCACAACATTTCAAAGCTAAAAATACCATTAAGTTTTAAACTTGAGACCATTCGGGTCTAAGCACCGCGTCACAATGGGTGTGATAAATTTGTCTCAAATTATTTTGGCGTGCTTTCTAACTAAACTTTAAAACATTCTGACAATTGTTTGCGCCCTTCTAGAGTTTTTGAATTGTCCCGTTGAACACTATGAAGGAGGTTGTCTTGAAGACATAGCGGATGAAACAAACTGCCAACTTGTTTGCCGTTATCTCTCCCTGAAACTAATCATAAAATGCGTAAATCAAAAATTGTTCAGGCGAACTAGTTGCTGAGACGAAACAAAGACGAGAGAATGATTTTTTAAAAAAAAGGCAGGTTTTGATTCGCTGGCCTCAGGCTGGAAACCTCCAGAGCGGAGAGCGCTGTTTAGCATGGACCCGTGAAATTGAACAGGTCAAGGGGTTAGAATTTCATTAAAATGTGAAATCATATGAATCAATGAGTTTCAATGTTTGTATCATGGAAAGGATTGATCCTGTTTAGAGTTCTTCTTTAAAGTGATTTGTCAAATGTTGAACAAAAAAAAAAGTTTTAATAGAACAGACGAACAACTGAAGAACAACAAATAAAGAACTACTACTAGAATTCAACATGGAGCTTATAGTACATACTTAACATTTTTTTTTTAATTTTAATCGCCAAAAATCTTATAAGAAGTCTTTTTAAAATGTAGTTTATAAAATTACACTGTAGATGGTTGTTGTATAAGAAATTCGTTATAATTGTGTAGATGGTTGTTGTATAACAAATTCGTTATAATTGTGTAGCTGTGAGTGATGTAATGAGTAAAGACTTTTAATTTTGTCGTCATAATTCAAATGACATGGATCGATGACTGTCTGGGGAATGGGTTCGAACGCTGCCAATCTCATACTGCCCTGCAGTAGGTCTGGTCTAGGACGTAACAATCTTTTTTCCTGAAGGAACTTCCGCAGCAGAAAAGTCCATATCCAACTGATGTAAGCAATTGTTGACAAAGTCCGATCTCTCACTTCTCTCTTTCCACATCCAACTGATGTAAGCAATTGTTGACAAAGTCCGATCTCTCACTTCTCTCTTTCCTGGACACGCGATATTTTGGCGCTGCCATTTTTCACGATTGTCGTTTTGGCGCAGCTGTATAGGCGCGAGAGGTACTGGGGATAGTTTATAAAACACAAATCTGTTTATAATAACCTTTTATTTACTATAGTATATACCGCCCGGTCCTATTTCATGAACGCATATTGCAAACTATAGATGGCTGTCTGGTCGTACGGTATGAACTCGGGACATTTCGGGAAGAGATCACGTGACCAAGGGCAGCAATAACAATACTGGCTTGAAAGATCTTTTTATTTCTTTGAGAACTGGATGGTCTAAGACTCTAAGTAGATCTTACACTAGTACCTGGTTGCTGGTGGGCGATGGCGCCGGGTCGAGATCCGTAGTTCTAGGTCCTCTCGGGGCTTATCTCTGTTACGCCCCGATACTTTCTTCACCTTCTCCTCTGAATAACTTTGATCATTTAATGCTGATATTATTTTATGTCACGTGTCATGTTTATTCATAATGTGTTTCAGCACTAAAAGCTTCAAACTCTATTTATGTTTCATTAGAATAAATGTATCAAATAAGAATAGGTCAATGTCTCATGGTACCACACTTTCTCCAAACTAATTTTAAACAAAGAGTTCCGTACACCTAGATTCTATTTCACGCAAGATGAAGACAATAATGAGTTTTAATTTTTGTTTTTTGCAATTACAACAGTTTTTTGTTTGTTTGTTTGTTTTTTTGAGAAAAAGAAAAGACAAAGTATTTTTTATTTTATATGTGTGTGTGTGTGTGTGTGTGCCTTCTGTATGCATTATTACTTGTAGAAATCAAAGAGTTCGCTTAAAGAAGATCAAACGTAGCTTTCGCAGCTACTGAGCTACTGACTCTGAGATAGCGAAATCCAGATAGACGAACAGACAGACAGCATACAAACAGTAGATAAATAGCACAATAGATTAAGGTTAACTTCTAAAACAATGTTTGCACTATTCAGTAACACAACTCAGCAGAGATGCATGACCCAAGTTAGACGTCACTTCCCCGCCAATTAATGTACCCAATTGGTAGGAGTCAATGGTCTCACGTGACCTGTCTCCATATTTTTAGGTATCAACTCGGTTAGTTCTGTCGACCAGACCATCTGGCTATTTGATTCTCTTCTAATCAACTTGTTTTGAGAGAAATGCAAACCAAGGGAAGTAACTATATTTTTTTTAAAGAGATAAGTTCAATACAATCAAACAAAATTACTTCCCTTCAATGTGAGCTTCAAGCGTCTCCATCAACTCTTGCGATAACTAAGTTTAAAAAAATTTAGATCTATATAACTGACTATATATATACATTTTACATATTACATATATATATATATATACATATATATTGTCTGTGGTATAGATTAGATTTTTTTTTAAACTTATATATATCTTATATATATATATATATATATATATATATATATATATATATATATATATATATTAATATATTCAGATTGAAAATACAGATCTCTAACATTAAACAAAAATGTCGTGTTCAAACTTTTTAAAAATCTGAAACCATGCTTTATTTTGTAAAGTATTTATAAGAAGTAAACTTGTTTTAAACAAACTTGTATAATTCAACTATCATCGAAAATTAGAGCACTCTCGTTCCAATATGAATATATTCTAAATGTTATGTGCATAATCTAGATTCTAGGTCTTTACAGATCTAGGCAATCAATATATCTAAATGCAGACCCAAAATCATAATCAAAATCAACAGATTTGAATTATTTCAATCTAGGATTTTTGAAACTTTATCTCAATGGAAACTAACAGGAAATGGCTTAATTTCAGATTAGATTAGGTGAATATACAGTTCTGTGATTGATAGCCCATTCTGTTTGAAATTCACGAAATGGTATTGCATTATTTCTAAACTTTGAAAATTAAAGATCATTACTTTTATCAGACAGAAAAGATCGATTTCCCTAGATTCAGGGTGACTTACAGCTTACAGCAGGTCTATTCCTATTTATGGAGTTAAAAAAAAAAGGGCCGACTTTCGAAAGCAACTAGCACTTTCAAAATAGTTTCAAAACAAAACTTTTTACAAAACTTTTATCAACTCAGTCTGTCTGTGGGATAAAAGTTTGCACACGTTATTTACCCCACACCCAATCTCGGATCAAGTTGAAACTTTAGAGAATTATTCCTAGATCTAGTACCTGACAAAATAAGAAAAAAATAAATTCTTTACCGATGTGTTGGTATAAATTGAATTGTTTCCCTTGAGCCCTGAGTTCGAATTGAAGTCGTACAACTTCTGTGTATGCATTTAAAAAGCGATCACGGCAACATTTACACAGATACCCCCCCATCCCCTTTTCCAAATGGTCCAGGCGTGATAGGATCATAACACATTGAGAAAGCTTAAAGCATAAGATTGCGCTAAACAAAAACAATTGGTTAAAATATTTGCGATCGAACAGATCTATTATTGTTCTTGTTAGTCTAGATCTATAACAAATGGAATGACATGACTGATACAAACTAATTGATACAAATAGACTTAATATTAGCCTTTTTTTTTTCTTTAAAAAATATTTTTTTTTAATGGAAAGAAAATTTGTGGTCGTAGGCCGTCGTTGAACTAAGATTGTGGTTTAATGAAATGAAACTGAACCATGCCATGTCGGCTTAAAGGTAGAGTCTAGATCTCTGCCTCCAGTTACCTGTCTAGCTCTAACACTGTCAGGGGCAGGCGAGAGTGATTGTGTTATTCCTTTGTACTATTTAAGTATGAAAGAGTTATATCCCTTTGTTTATTTCTCCTCTCCCCCCCCCCCCCCCCCCCCAGGCATGAATGTGAACAGTCTACACGTGATGTCTTTGAATGGGGGTTTCCCTTGGTTGCTAGAGTGACATTGGTAGTTCGTTAGTTGTATTCTGTTCCTGGACTGGTCGTGTATGTATAAATTATACATTGAAGTTTGATATCATTATTTGTGCTCTTTGATTTTCTTAGCAGTAAAGTATCATTATTATTCCATGGATTTAGTGTTATTCTGGAGTTGGAATTAAATATATTTAATAGTAATTGATCCTAATTGTATAACAATTATTGGGAACCAAGTCCAGCCAAGCTTAAGTGAACCCTGACAAAAACCAAAGTACAACTCACTGATGTTCAAATGAAACATTGAATAAAAAGATTCCGCTTATATCATCATCACAAACACAAACACAAACAATCCCGTTCTGGGATTCAAATGTACACACATTCATAAGTATTCAAAGTCGAGAACAAGACACAAAATCAATGCAAAAATTAACCAATTAGTTCATCATTTAGTAATAATTAATTCATTCTGTTCTATATAGCAAAAATAGAGTTAAACCGTGTCATTTTCAGATTAATGGTAGTAATTAGCGGCTATTTCACTTTAGATAACCTTTGGTTTTAAAAGTATTCTTTTTTCTATTGCTTTTTTTAATCGCTTAGTTGATTGCTTTAGGTGCTAGGTAACAACAGGGCAGTCAGTAAGGGAATTAAAAGATGGTTACCGTACAACAGACCTCCCGTAGTTCTTTCCTGTACGCTGTAGATCGATGTAGGCAAAGGTTTCTTACAATCCAAACTTTCTGCCAGAGTGGTGTGTGAAGTTATAGAACTAATGAAACAGATCTAAGGCTTATTCATAACACGTTTGAAGTTTGTTTCCCCCCCCCCCTCATCCATTCTTTACAGGTCTAATAACATACTCTCACAACAATAATTACCAATGAGCTCTTTGATCCCCCAGCTAGAGGTGGGTCGAGATGACAGTGCAGAGACCAGACATTAGTATATAATTATCACTGCCTATAATTAGCGCTTCCCCGTGTCATCGTGACCCCTTCACCAATTAGGCGGCCAATAAAACACCAATGTTGATATTTGAGAACACATTCATTACGGATTATTTTAATTAGTATTTTAATTAGTATACTGCAGTGTTGGAACAATGCGAACAATTTTTTTTTGCTTTACTGTAAACTACTGTCAATTCTTGGGATAATCAGTGTCTAGTTTCTAACGTATTTAAAAAAAAATTACAATTAAAAATGACAGTACAGTACGACTAGATAATGGCACAGAGCTTGGGAACATGACAACCTTCGACTCCCCTGAGGGGGCTATTAAATTAGTCAAGATAGCATTATTCAGCTTCCTATGATTCCATTTATTTGAGTGTAAATATGGAAGCACTAATTAAACTGCTCTACTTGTGTGTTTTGTTTACAAGAAATAGATGGATATAGTTAAGAAGCGAAAGGTGCTAACTTTATATGCAGACAAGATGAAGCATTAAGCCAGTGTCACAATTAGCAATCTTACCAACATATGAGTTAGTGTCTTTTCCCTTAGGCTGAAGATAGTTTCTGTCTAAATATCTCAAGACATAATTAAAAATTACATTATCTTCTACAAAGTAATAAAGCAGTGACTAAAATATGGGAATACGCAGCTTTGAACAGAGTTCACATTTAGTTCAAAATATAGTCCCTAATGTACACATCGAGACAGAAAGCAAATGAGAAAGTGGTCTTCAGAGACGTACAACTTATTGATAAAAAATTAGGGAGATAGGTAGATAGATAGATTGATAGATAGATAGATAGATAGATAGATAGATAGATAGATAAAGATATATATATATATATATATATATATATATATATATATATATATATATATATATAGATAGATAGATAGATAGATAGATAGACAGATAGACAGATAGATAGATAGATAGATAGATAAGATAGATAGATAGATAGATAGATAGATAGATAGATAGATAGATAGATAGATAGATAGATAGATAGATAGATAGATAGACAGATATCATGTATTTTCAGATCAAGGAATTGCTATTTACTAACGTTTAATTTATATACAGATAGATAGACAGTCAGAAGGGCGGGCAGACGAACATATAGAGAGAGTCGGTAGGTGACTACATTCGCACTACAATCATGATCAACGCCTCAGATGTTGAGGCTGATTCAGAAGCGTACCAAGGAGACAACCTGCTCACAGACGACATCCAACTCAAGCAACTTCTCACTCTGATGGTCAGCTCCACCGTCTGTGGACTGGTCAGCATAGCAGGCGTGGTGACCAATGCCATGTGCATTGCTGTTTTTCTGAAACAAGGTTGGCTACTAAAGCTTAACTCTTTCAAACACGCACACACATACACACTCTGTTTCTCTCTCGCGCTGTTTCTCACTTTCTTTCTTTTTCTTCATACAAAATGTTTCATCTTTCGGCTACACCGAGTCATAGATTCTGATAATGGCTGTCATGTCTAGTCCATATACTAGGTAGTCCCTCAGGGTATCGATTTATTTATGCTTTAGAAATGTTTAATAATTGCCTTTGAATTAAGTTTCTCGAAAAGAATAGATTGGCCTACATAAAATTTGCTCAGGCTATGCAACTACATGTGAGGGAGTGAGCAAGGTGGTTGAGTAATCAAGCGCTTCGCCTCTGAACCGCGGAGTCTCGAGTTCAAGGTGGTATTTTGAATTTCGAGATTTTTGTAGGGCGCCAGTGAGGCCTGCTGGACACCTCTTATGGTGTGTTTTGAATAGAGTGTTCAGGCGGAGGTATCAACTAAGTCCAACTAAACAACACTGAACACAGGCGAAAAGCCAATAATTAAATGAGGCCGTCAAGACTATTGACAATTCAAACATTTAATCCCGGTAATAAAGGGAATCAACTAACCAAATAACGCTAACATATGAACTGTTGTTTTATTTTTCGGCTCCCTAACGAGAATAGCCGCTATTAGTTTTGTGTAGTCTGTCTGTCCGTCCGTCCGGTTTAGATCTCAGAAAGTAACAAAAACAAAAGGACAATGGGATATCATGAACCATTTAATTTTAAAAATGAACTATGCAAGCAGAATGTTTATAAAAATACATTTTACGTTTCAATGACAAACTTCATTCAGTAAGGGATTTGGTCTTTTGCTGCACTGCTCGGCTGGCGGCCAGATTTTGATGGAATACAGTGAAGGTCCCGCCACCTACTTCTTCTCGTCTGGCAATGAGTGCCTTTCCCGCTTTGGGGAAATTGTCTGAAAAACTGTGTTCGAAAAATGAATTGATGTGTCTTTAACTGTTCATAACTTTGTAACTATGGTAGATAGCAGCTTGTAAAAGTCATACTTCATTACATGTTTTTGTTTTTAAATTCATTACTTTGCGTTTTATGCAAACTAAAATTGTAATGAAATAAAATAATGTAGAGAATTAGAACATTAGGTTTCGTGAAAATATAAAAGTGCAATCGAATATTTTAAAAAATTCAATTGTATAGCGCAACTTTCATTCTTATGCATCGCTCAGTGCGCTGTAGGCTACTCTAATAAATGAAGCGAAACTATTATTGAGAGGTGGGAGGTTTCCAGGTGATCAGATAAAGCAGCTCTACTGTTAAGGGAGCGCTATTTGAAATCCTTATTCCAGAAGAGTTATAAGAATCTTATCATTGACGACATGTTGTTCTGTTTGCTTTTAAATGAAAAATAACGCCAAATGATTTTTAAAATTTTATCAACTTACACTTAGACTATGGCTTTAATACTCCTGGTCCATCTAGTTTAGTATGACGTTATTGTCGCTATATATAGGACCTATCCCGAAATGCACAAAACAAAAATAATCTTCACGTTTTCCTGCGAAATTCCTTAATGTAAACTAGAATAGCATAAAAAGCCACCAAATTCCAATGGATCACAGAAATTAGTTGGTGAAGGCAGACCACGTGACACCATAGTTAACTGTAGAATCTTATTATCTCTACTTTATCTACCCGGAGGATAATTGATTGAATCGATCCCTGTCTGATTGATGAAAAGCTAACAGTTGCATGATGTCTAAGGCTAGCTTTCTTATTTAGACACGTCAACCAATAGCATTACCAGGATGTTCTGTTTCCACGTTTTAAATATCAGTTTTATTCTCAGTGCTTTGATGTAAGATTTAGATTGCAAACATTTTTTTCTCTAACCTTTGTAACGTTCTGTTCTTCTTGTATTTCGCTAGTGATACGGCCAAGGTCAATGGATAATTCCTAAGTATACTGACGTCATTATTTCTGTATTTCAGGTGGGAAAGAAAGTGTTAATATCCCCTTGCTGGCCATGGCTGTGTCCCATCTAATCTGTGACCTCCTCATGCTCTGGTGCTGCCTATGGAACATTGTCGTCTACTTGCAAAGCCAACCAATGGTCATAGAGCCTGTGGGCTTCAACGCCATGACTGGCTATTTGCCCAGGATCATCTTCTTTAGAGTCACCAGTTGGCTGATGGCCTTCGCGGCTCTCCAGAGATGTGTCTGCGTGGTACTTCCATTGAAAGTCAGACTGATCTTTACTCCGTCAAAAACTGCCGTCATGACCTCGTGTGTTATCATTACAGCTTTCTCTGCCCACTTGACCATTTATGTCTCTCGAGAATTGCGGGTGATCTCAAACCCTGCTATAAATATGACCCAGCTAGTCATGTTGGTGATCCCAGAGCTTCTGGACCTCGCTTACAAAGTTAACCAAGTCATTTTTATATTTTTGCCGATGGTCAATTTTATTTTTATACTTACGTGTACGCTAGTGTTACTCATCAAACTGAAGAGTTCCTTAAGATGGCGCCAAGGCAAGCGAGCTACGACAGCCATTAACAAACCAACCAACGGCGACAGCAAATCAGAAACCATCACTGAGACTCTAGGCCAAGCGAAGACTTTGAAAAACGGAAAGGAGTCCCGGATGACGAAGATGATTGCCACCACCACCGCCATATTCGTGGCGTGCACGTTACCTAGCAACGCAGCCATTGTGTACGGCACGATCGTGGAGTTTGAGACTGCGACGACCGACTACCTGCACGCTCTCGCCTTTCTGTTTGAGACGCTCAACTCGAGCGTGACGCTGATGGTGTACTACAAAATGAGCTCAAATTTTAGAAGCAACTTTTTAATTTTGATGCAGATATTCAGCATAGACATTTAAACACTATGCTTAAAAAGCGCTAATGATTTGTGGAGTTTCTCATTAAAGCGTTGATTTTGTTTTAATAATGGCACCATTACACATCATACACTACAAATTATACAATACAAATCACACACTGCACATTACACACTACACATAACACATTAAATATTTCACATAACAGTATTTATCAATTTTTGTTTATGACGCCTACTCCCTCGTCCAAAGAAGAACTTACATCGGCGCACCCGTTAATCAGTAAGGGTGAGGTGTCTTTACATTTTAAAAACCTTCCAGACAAATACAAATCTGGAAGTTCCCTCAGAGGTGTCCGAGTTTTCCCTGTATTCAGAGCTGCAAATATGCATTTTCCAGATGTCTAGAGAACAAGCTTTAACATATTTATAAAAACAGATTGCGAAAGTCAAATGTTGTTACATAAAGAGGGTGCGCCCTGAGACGATACTGAACTGTAAGACACAAAAAACGTCTTAAGTTAGCGTTAAACTTCATACAATCATAGTCATGTTTAACATTTGACTTTCACTTTCTGTTTTTATAAATATATTAAAGTTTGTTAATTTTTTTTTATTAGATCATGAATAATTGTGCAAAGTTTGAACTTGATCCAGGGATGGGTGTTGGAGCAATAACGTGTTCAAACTTTTTACCAGACAGACAGAGTTGGTTGATATAAGCTTTTTAAAAGAAAAGAGACCTAAAATCTAATTTCATGATATTTCGAAACTTGCAAAGTTTAGGTATTTTATATATTAATCATTTATGTGATATTGTTTTTGAGTATGAGGGTTACTGAAGCGATTGGAGCCCCATGATGGACTTCTAACTATCTTCTTCTTCTTCTTAAACTGTCAGGTAGAGTTGAGCCTTCGGCTTTTGGAACTCTAAGCCAGCAAAAGTGAAAAAGACCTCCCTTTCACTGGCATGAAAGAGAACAGTGTACACTGTCTTGTCTGACGAGTGGGTCAGACTCGCGGCAAGAGACCGCGTACACTAAGACCCCCGCCATTTTCCTTTTCTATACCAGGCTAACTGTGCGGGACACGCCTTTTATGTAACGGCCCCTTGAGGAACAGCGCCTGGATTTTGACAAGGTTGTGGGAGCTTTTTTACAACTCCGCAAAGTGCAATGAGGATGCTCTCGCACCCCCTTAGGCACCCCAACGGGAGTCTTGTTTTGCTACCCTTTAGCCTAATCGTTTCCTCTTACGATCTTTTCCACCCGGGCGCCACTATGAAGCAGGATAGCATGCCCGGGCTAACTATCTTTAAAAAAAACGCAAGCTAAAAATCTATGGCCATATTACAAGGTCTTCGGGGCTCGCAAAGACCTTCCTTAAGGGAACAGTAGCAGGAAAACGAAGAAGAGGCAGACAGAGAAAGCGATTGGAAGACAACATAAAAGAATGGACTGGCCTGTCATTGAAAGAGGTTTTAACTCAGGCAAAAAGACACCAAAGACAGAGTGGAGAAAGACGGTCGGCTGTTCTTGCATGGTGCACAAATGGTCCAACAGACTAAAAGGTAAAAATGTGTGTGTGTGTTAGACCTATTGTCTTTCCCAAAAAGGATTGCCAATCTCTAAATTCTTGATAATATTTGTAAGATTAGAATAGAAACCAACACCTGTGAAAATACGCGACAGTCATACAGACTTCAACAAGAAAATAAATGTCGACATTTTACAGGAAAAAAAAAACCTAATGTGTAAAGCACATCCCGGTTTAAAATTAGGAAAATCCGTTTCTAAAAGTTGTCAGCTGTAAATAGATGTTTGTCATCTTTTCGTCTGTAGTAGATGTTATGAATTTTACAAATTTACATGTAACGCGTTTGTCCATTTGCAAGCAATGTCAGCCTGACCTTGTTAAGGTTTTCATGAACGCATTCTTTTTTTTTTTATATACTAAAAATGTTATTAGGAAGTGAGGAACTGTTAGAGCGCTGGTTTTGTTCTCTGATCTAGGCCTGGCTCTATTAAAGGAACATACACCACACCTACTTTTAGAATAACAGAAACCAAATCAACTCATTGAGAAGTCTCAGAACATTTACAGAAAAAAACAAAAACAAGAAAAGAAAAACAAACACAACATTTCAATACAATATTTTATAGTAGAATTATATTTTGATGACAATAAGTACAGAATGAAAGTGCTTCGCCTGTTGTTTTTGTTCCCTGGCTATGTGCTGTTTATTTTGGCATAAATCCTCCAATTTTTTAAAAACTTATAACAATATAATGGACCTCCTCCCTTTTTTTTCTTACTATATAATGATGTAAAGTTGAACGCTTCCAAATACATTCCTTTGACCAGCTGATTCTAGTATCTATTACGTTTAATTGGACCAGCCCTTAGATTCTAGTATCTATTACGTTTAATTGGACCAGCCCTTAGATTCTAGTATCTATTACGTTTAATTGGACCAGCCCTTAGATTCTAGTATCTATTACGTTTAATTGGACCAGCCCGTAGATTCGAGTATCTATTACGTTTAATTGGACCAGCCCTTAGATTCTAGTATCTATTACGTTTAATTGGACCAGCCCGTAGATTCGAGTATCTATTACGTTTAATTGGACCAGCCCTTAGATTCTAGTATCTATTACGTTTAATTGGACCAGCCCTTAGATTCTAGTATCTATTACGTTTAATTGGACCAGCCCGTAGATTCGAGTATCCCTCCCCCCAAAACAACAACAACTCCTACTTAACAAATAGGATCTAGTTTTATTGACACTATATGACTAGCTTTTCAGTTCTTTTTTTTTTTTTGACTTATTTGATAGGTTCTAAGATATTTGTTTTTTTTTTGGTCATGGGCCACTTTTACAAAGCTTATATCAATTCACTGTCTGTCTATCTGTCTGGTAAAAAGTGTGTACTTATTATTTCGTCCATTCCCTATTTTGAATTGAGCAGAAACTTTGCACATTATTTCTTTAACCTGACCGACATGAATCTATTTTTAAAATCAATTAGTCAATTAAGTATTGGTAATTATTTGTTTTGTAAGGTATCTTGAACAACGGAAAGAAATGGTGCTAAACAGCTGTAGTGGTATAATTTGAATTAGTTGCCTTGAGGAATTTTTTAAAAATGCTTTAAAAAAAAAACGATCATACCATCTTCTTCCCTCTTCATTTCCCAACTGGCCCACACAAGGGATAGGATCATAGCGCATTCAGAAAACTAAAAGCTAGACAAAAACAATTAGTAAAAGTATTTCTACCGCACTGATTTATATGTCCAGATTATACCCACAAAATATAACGACTGGTGCTAACTAATTGATACAACTACAACTTGATTTAAGCTTTGTTTGTTTTAAAGTATTTTGATGTTTTTCTTGTTTCTTATTACACCCTGCCACATGCTTGGCCATACCCCTCACACACCCTGCCACATGCTTGGCCATACCCCCCACACACACCCTGCCACATGCTTGGCCATACCCCCACACACACCCTGCCACTAGCTTGGCCATACCCCCCACACACACCCTGCCACATGCTTGGCCATACCCCCCACACACATCCTGCCACATGCTTGGCCATACCCCCACACACACCCTGCCACTAGCTTGGCCATACCCCCCACACACATCCTGCCACATGCTTGGCCATACCCCCTCACACACACCCTGCCACATGCTTGGCCATACCCCCCACACACATCCTGCCACATGCTTGGCCATACTCCCCACACACACTCTGCCACATGCTTGGCCATACCCCCCACACACACCCTGCCACATGCTAGGCCATACCCCCCACACACACCCTGCCACATGCTTGGCCAAACCCCCCACACACACCCTGCCACATGCTTGGCCATACCCCTCACACACCCTGCCACATGCTTGGCCATACCCCCCACACACACCCTGTCACATGCTTGGCCATACCCCTCACACACACCCTGCCACATGCTTGGCCATACTCCCCACACACACCCTGCCACATGCTTGGCCATACCCCCTCACACACCCTGTCACATGCTTGGCCATACCCCCCACACACACCCTGCCACATGCTTGGCCATACCCCCCACACACCCTGTCACATGCTTGGCCATACCCCCCACACACACCCTGTCACATGCTTGGCCATACCCCCCACACACACCCTGTCACATGCTTGGCCATACCCCCCACACACATCCTGCCACATGCTTGGCCATACTCCCCACACACACTCTGCCACATGCTTGGCCATACCCCCCACACACACCCTGCCACATGCTTGGCCATACCCCCCACACACACCCTGCCACATGCTTGGCCATACCCCTCACACACCCTGCCACATGCTTGGCCATACCCCTCACACACCCTGCCACATGCTTGGCCATAACCCCCCACACACACTCTGCCACATGCTTGGCCATACCCCCCACACACACCCTGCCACATGCTTGGCCATACCCCTCACACACCCTGTCACATGCTTGGCCATACCCCCCACACACACCCTGCCACATGCTTGGCCATACCCCTCACACACCCTGCCACATGCTTGGCCATACCCCCCACACACACCCTGCCACATGCTTGGCCATACCCCTCACACACCCTGCCACATGCTTGGCCATACCCCTCACACACCCTGCCACATGCTTGGCCATACCCCCCACACACACCCTGCCACATGCTTGGCCATACCCCCCACACACACCCTGCCACATGCTTGGCCATACCCCTCACACACCCTGCCACATGCTTGGCCATACCCCCCCCCCCCACACCCTGCCACATGCTTGGCCATACCCCCCCCCCACACCCTGCCACATGCTTGGCCATACCCCCTCACACACACACACATCTTTATTTTTTGTCTCTTTCAATAAAACGTCCAGCATTTCAACAAACCCTCTTTAGGCCAATGTATTCTTTTATAGGTAACTCTTAATTGGAACGGCCCGCTTTAAACCCCCCCCCCCCAACACACTCATTGGTCTGTTGAACTCTGTATCACCCCCCCCCCCAACACACTCATTGGTCTGTTGAACTCTGTATCACCCCCCCCCCCTTTTTTTTAAATTCGTCCCGTCCTTCCAAATGCTTGAGTTTTAGTATCTGATACATTGAATAGAACGGCCCGATTTGTAACGCTACCCCCCACCCCCCACCCCAATACATATTCTTTGCCAGAGAATTCAATTAACATTATCACTTATACAATATGAATATTCTTCGCCTCAGCTTTTTATCGAAATATTTCAAAGGCTTTCTGATGCTTTCAAACACCATCAATGTTTTAATCAAGTGTTAAACAAAACATCCTAGGATCGAGGTTATAAATTCCGTTTCAACCTTTAGGTAGATCGAATTGTTAAAATTAAATAGTGCGAAAAACGCTATTTCAAAAGTATTTATAAAAAAGACATATTTTGTTTGATTAGGGACTTGAAACTCTGACCATCCAATTTAAAGTCTATTGCTCTAACGACTATGCTCACTGAGTATCATTAATACTAGAGGAAATCGCGCACAAAATGTAAAGTGCTAAAATACTGAAGCATAAAATAAAACTAAGATCTAGATGACTATGCCTCTGATTGCCTCATAATGTCATGTTTACTGTGAAGATCTTAAGTTTTTGTTCTATTATACACGTCCAGCTAAATCTAATCTTTCCTTATAAATTATAGACGTTCCTTTGAACAGAAAATAGTCGTAATAGAATAGTACTTCAGATGCCAAGGACTTCTTCTCTTGTTGACGATGAAATCAAAACAACCACGACGGAAAGTGTTCAACGTCATGAAAATTGAAACATGAAAAATGAAATCATGTAATTATGCGATTAAAAATATACTTAGTTAAAATTTGATTGTTTTTATGGAGTATCTACTAAACCAAGTTTCATGCCAAGGAGAAATGTACTCACAAAAAAAAAAGTATTAGATAGTGCGGAAGGAATCATTATGTACTTTTCGATATGTTTTGCCTTTCAAATATATATTGGGTCCAAATACCGCATAGAGAATCGTTTTTGGTAAATTTAACCACTTCGGTTTTGCTCCTGAAAGTTGCTTAGTTGTACTCTAGGCACACGGAAAATAACAGATGAAATTTTCGTGTTTTCGTCTACGGCAGTGAGAGAATGGAAGAAGTGAGAGAAGTGAGAGTAGAGGGAGAAGTGAGAGAAGTGAGAGTAGAGGGAGAAGTGAGAGAAGTGAGAGTAGAGGGAGAAGTGAGAGAAGTGAGAGTAGAGGGAGAAGTGAGAGAAGTGAGAGTAGAGGGAGAAGTGAGAGAAGTGAGAGTAGAGGGAGAAGTGAGAGAAGTGAGAGTAGAGGGAGAAGTGAGAGAAGTGAGAGTAGAGGGAGAAGTGAGAGTAGAGGGAGAAGTGAGAGAAGTGAGAGTAGAGGGAGAAGTGAGAGAAGTGAGAGTAGAGGGAGAAGTGAGAGAAGTGAGAGTAGAGGGAGAAGTGAGAGAAGTGAGAGTAGAGGGAGAAGTGAGAGAAGTGAGAGAAGTGAGAGTAGAGGGAGAAGTGAGAGAAGTAAGAGTAGAGGGAGAAGTGAGAGAAGTGAGAGTAGAGGGAGAAGTGAGAGAAGTGAGAGTAGAGGGAGAAGTGAGAGAAGTGAGAGTAGAGGGAGAAGTGAGAGTAGAGGGAGAAGTGAGAGAAGTGAGAGTAGAGGGAGAAGTGAGAGAAGTGAGAGTAGAGGGAGAAGTGAGAGAAGTGAGAGTAGAGGGAGAAGTGAGAGAAGTGAGAGTAGAGGGAGAAGTGAGAGAAGTGAGAGTAGAGGGAGAAGTGAGAGAAGTGAGAGTAGAGGGAGAAGTGAGAGAAGTGAGAGTAGAGGGAGAAGTGAGAGAAGTGAGAGTAGAGGGAGAAGTGAGAGAAGTGAGAGTAGAGGGAGAAGTGAGAGAAGTGAGAGTAGAGGGAGAAGTGAGAGAAGTGAGAGTAGAGGGAGAAGTGAGAGAAGTGAGAGTAGAGGAAGAAGTGAGAGAAGTGAGAGTAGAGGGAGAAGTGAGAGAAGTGAGAGTAGAGGGAGAAGTGAGAGAAGTGAGAGTAGAGGGAGAAGTGAGAGAAGTGAGAGTAGAGGGAGAAGTGAGAGAAGTGAGAGTAGAGGGAGAAGTGAGAGAATTTGTGATAGTCAATTAATTAATTATTCCGTGCCCTTTGCGCTTATTATATGGATTCAACAAGGAAATATTTAGGACTCAAACATTTTGTGTTTATTTGTTCCTTCAGTATTACTTTCCCTATGTACACGTGTTTAAACCAGGACAGTGTTGTCAATAGAAGTGCAAAGAAAACACAGGTTTCTGACACGTTTTTGTTATGTCTCTGTTGTGGGGGCCCCTGTCTTGCGAAGCCCCCTGGGCAGTAACACCGCATGCCCTCCGGTAAATCCGGCCCTGCACATATCTATGAAAGTAATGAAGGCATGAGGTACAAAGAGTATCAGTAATAGTCGTGATTGTCATTCAATCATCTTCTTGTCAAATTAAAGCAAGACGTCTTGTGGCGTGATTTTTATTTTTTTTTTTGTACGGAAAAGACGTCACAAGAAGGATGGCACGACACTTTAGAAGAAATTGGCCAATTCTGACGCCATCAAGACTAGATGTATCGTTTTGGCTAAAAGGTAGGTTACTAAATTGTTTTTGTAAAAAAAAAAAAGGTTTTGGGTCGATGATGCTACAGAAGCCTCTTTAATAATTTATTTAAACATTACTAAAAATCTGGGGTCCTGGGTTCGAAATTCGGTGAATTTCGAGATTTTAACTGCGCTCCTGGGTCAACTCTACTCTAATGGGTACCTGACTTAAATTGGGGAAAGTAAAGGCGGTTTGTCGTTGTGCTGGCCACATGACACCCTGCTCGTTAATGGTTGGTGGTTGGCCAAAGAAACAGACGACCTTAGCATAATCTGCCCTATAGATCGCAAGGTCTGAAAGGGGAACTTTACTTTACTTTGACATTTATCATAGTTATCTTTTCCGAACTTTTCTGAAGCCTAGATTGTTCTAAAAAACTTTGAATCTGTTACTCTCTTAAACAGAAACTGTTTAAAATACTCACAATTAAGAATGCACTTCATTTCCTTTCTCCCCAACTTGAGAAAGAGTTACGTAGCAAGACTAAATGTACAACTGTACCAAAACGAAGTTTATAAACTGCTTATCCTCCTCTTAATCTAAATCAGTTGTTCTCAACCTGTGGGGCACATTTTGCTGATGGGGGTTGAAGGTATTTGAATTTTTCCATGGGAAAGAAATAGGTTGTAGCTGCAATGTAGTCAGTGCCTTTAAATTCATATTTCATCATTTAAAAGTAGTACTGAAAAGGTTCTCATAAATTAGACAATTAATATGTATCCCTCAAACGAATTCTACTCGTTTTGCGCGCGTTAAAAATGGACAAATTTCCCCAGAGCGTTTGACCATCGTTCTGCAACTTCTATTGGAGTCTTCTGTAGACCAAAACCAGGCTTATAACAAGAGGCTTCACTAAACATGAAGATAATCTCAGGATGACTATGCCAAAATAAAGACAAACTTACGCTACACCTGTCTCGATTGTCACACTTCTGTATCCGCCTTTTCCACACCAAACTTAAAATTTACATTAATATAACCCGCCAACTTTTAATAGAGTGGATAAGTGAACTGTAGACATATAGACATTAGGAGAATACGCCTGAGCATGGAAGAATATAAGAGAAAGCTTGGTTTGTGTTTTACACTTAGGGTTAGGGTTTGAAAAAAAAATCGCCCCCCCCCTCCACCCTCAAAAGTTCTGGATCCGCTAGTGGGTAAGGGATTTATTTTGGTTTAGTTTTGTTTTGTTACTAATCAGGGCGACTGCCCCCATCAGGGATTCTCTCTTAGCGAGACGACTTTATAGTAGATTTTCTGCTTTACCAAGCCTCTTTCATTGAAGTAGTTTAAAATCAATCGGAAATTAAGTCGATTTGAGACACTTCTTAAGTTTAAATGTGATCTTAACCAATTACCATTTAAAAAACTGTAATTTTTTTATATATAACATCCATACAATTGTCGTCATTAATGCTTGCGGTAGCGCAGAATGACATACAAAAAGATGCAATTTAAACCATTACAATTATGTTTCAATGGAATGTATGACAAATGGAGATGTGAAAGAGCAATGCTCTTCTCCTCCAGATGATACTTTTAGCAGCGGTCGTAAAGACATTGAAAGTCTAGTAGAACAGTGTGATCTTATAAATTGCAAACGTTACTTCAAAAAAAGAAGATGACTACCTCATGCATATTAAACTCAGCCAAGTCACAGGGTTTCCTGACTGATTCAGGCAATCCATTCCTTGCTGTAATAGCACTAAGGAAGAAGGAGTATTTATATAATGTTGTCCTATCATTTGGGTTACACTGTGTATCTTATCTTTGTGTCTTTCTGAGTATTTTATTAGTTGTTTTTTTTGTTTTTATATGGTACAGTGTTTTATGTATAATTACTACTTTTAAGTATTTTATCCTGAAGGGTCTCTAAATTTAATGATATTACTAAAGGTGTTACTCTAATCAAATGGGAATATTCATTTGTTATGAATCCCACTACTCCTGGAAGGGTCTTGTTTCCAACCAGGACGTTTTGAAACGGGCCAATGGATGTTTTTAGTTTTCTCAATACGCTATGATCCTATCAATTGTCTGTACCAATTGGAAAGGGTTTGGGGGGGGGGAGAGTAAGGGGTTATCTGGGTGATCGCTTTTTAAATGCATTTATATATCTTATCTTCTTATCTTATATAATATATATATATATATATATATATATATATATATATATATATATATAAAAGGATCTGATAACCTGGCTCTACACATTCAGCCATATCTGTGAATATTCAAGGAATCATTTCCCTTGTTTGTATCTAACAGGATAATTAATGACCGGTAATTTGTTGATTAATTGTTGTTGTTTTTAAAATTAATCCATGTTTTGTTTATGCCAATGAATAATTGTGCAAAGTTTCAACTTGATCCGAGAATGGATGTGGGAGAAATAACATGTACAAACTTTTTACCAGACAGACAGAGAAACAGACAGACAGAGTAAGTTGATATAAGCTTTTTTAAAAATTGGATTAAGATTGAGGTTAGGATCTACTTATGCATGAAGATAAACTAATTGTGTTGTTTGGTAAAAAAAATAATTGGGCAAAAATTGTTTGATATTTTCACTTTTATGAGGTTAGCCCCCGACTCCAAACCATAGGCGCCGCTGTCTTGAACCTCTTTCCCTTTCGTCTTGTCTGACACACTCTCCCCTCCACCACCTGATCTAGGTTCTAACATTCTAAAAATAAATCATCGGCACGTTAAACCAGGACATATTGTAAATATATTGTATCACTACCTGGCGGTGACGTCACAGCCCATACAGACGACAAAGTTCGCCAGCCTTCAATGCCGTGTCTGTGCGAGGAGAGGACGCGGGGGTGGGGTGGGAGGTGGATATTAAAGGCTTACGATGTGGAGGGGTGGGGAGTCAAAGGGAAAAAAAACCAAACTCGCTTTTCCACTTTGACGGCTTCTACTACATAATAACAGGGTCTAGTCTAGGTCTCTCTTAGTCAGAGTTTGAATGATATATGTGTGTGTATTATTGAATGCACCGGTTACACAACTGAAGAATACCTCTGTGTACTGTTTGAATATTTCTATAGTTTAACTTTTTAAACGCTGTCGGAAAAAAAAAGGGATTACCTAAGTACTGTTTTCAATTACAGCATTCAAGGGCGTTTTGAGACACCCCCCCCCACTGCCACTCCGCCCCTACCACCACCATTTTCTAACCGATCACATTATTACCGGGCGTTTGAGTTTCACGGGGCAGCATCTTTCTGTTGTGCTGTTCCCCTGGTCAAGCTGAGTCAAGCACCAGGAGAAGAATTACTAGATAGGAAACAAGAGGTCAGGACCTAACAGCCAGAACCTATTAGTAACCACGTGGAGAAATAGTAAGGACCTAACGGTAAGTTGATCTTTCTATGATTTAGTGTTTTGTTCTTGATGTGATCTTTCTATGATTTAGTGTTTTGTTCTTGATGTGATCTTTCTATGATTTAGTGTTTTGTTCTTGATGTGATCTTTCTATTATGTACTGTTTTGTTCTTGATGTGATCTTTCTATGATTTAGTGTTTTGTTCTTGATGTGATCTTTCTATGATTTAGTGTTTTGTTCTTGATGTGATCTTTCTATTATGTACTGTTTTGTTCTTGATGTGATCTTTCTATGATTTAGTGTTTTGTTCTTGATGTGATCTTTCTATGATTTAGTGTTTTGTTCTTGATGTGATCTTTCTATTATGTACTGTTTTGTTCTTGATGTGATCTTTCTATGATTTAGTGTTTTGTTCTTGATGTGATCTTTCTATTATGTACTGTTTTGTTCTTGATGTGATCTTTCTATTATGTACTGTTTTGTTCTTGATGTGATCTTTCTATTATGTACTGTTTTGTTCTTGATGTGATCTTTCTATGATTTAGTGTTTTGTTCTTGATGTGATCTTTCTATTATGTACTGTTTTGTTCTTGATGTGATCTTTCTATGATTTAGTGTTTTGTTCTTGATGTGACCTTTCTATTATGTACTGTTTTGTTCTTGATGTGATCTTTCTATGATTTAGTGTTTTGTTCTTGATGTGATCTTTCTATGATTTAGTGTTTTGTTCTTGATGTGATCTTTCTATTATGTACTGTTTTGTTCTTGATGTGATCTTTCTATGATTTAGTGTTTTGTTCTTGATGTGATCTTTCTATGATGTAGTGTTTTGTTCTTGATGTGATCTTTCTATGATTTAGTGTTTTGTTCTTGATGTGATATTTCTATGAGGTACTGTTTTGTTCTTGATGTGATCTTTCTATGATTTAGTGTTTTGTTCTTGATGTGATCTTTCTATTATGTACTGTTTTGTTCTTGATGTGATCTTTCTATGATTTAGTGTTTTGTTCTTGATGTGATCTTTCTATGATTTAGTGTTTTGTTCTTGATGTGATCTTTCTATGATTTAGTGTTTTGTTCTTGATGTGATCTTTCTATTATGTACTGTTTTGTTCTTGATGTGATCTTTCTATGATTTAGTGTTTTGTTCTTGATGTGATCTTTCTATGATTTAGTGTTTTATTCTTGATGTGATCTTTCTATTATGTACTGTTTTGTTCTTGATGTGATCTTTCTATGATTTAGTGTTTTGTTCTTGATGTGATCTTTCTATGATTTAGTGTTTTGTTCTTGATGTGATCTTTCTATTATGTACTGTTTTGTTCTTGATGTGATCTTTCTATGATTTAGTGTTTTGTTCTTGATGTGATCTTTCTATTATGTAGTGTTTTGCTCTTGATGTGATCTTTCTATGATGTAGTGTTTTGTTCTTGTAGGAACAGGACAATTATATCTTGATACGACAATTAGTCGTAAGATGACAAATTCGCTGTCTCGCCTCTGTGGAACTCTTGTTGAAAGACTTAGATATTTTGTTTTTAGAAATAACATACATCATTATCAGATGTCCCTTACGCCCAGAGGCGTAGTGTGGAAGGGGGGGGGCATCATGCCCAGGGCGCCACTCTCAGAGGGATCCACACGCAGTGGGGCGTCAACAAGGTTTATAGACAAAGACGATTCTCTGGACATTTTCAATTTTTGAAAAAAAAATTTTTTCACTAACAAGTATTTTTCGCATAGGTCTTATTACGTATTTGGTTTTATTACTTGATCTGTCTTATAATATACCATTATGTTAATTGTAAATCTACAAGAGACTTCTACTCGCGTTAAATCTGATGTATTCACCATGTTGGGTAGTCGATACTATGCGCTATATTATAATAATTTGTCAATAGGTACATATACTTTACCACCGTTTTCAATGTATATTTATTTTATTAATAACAGATCTGATTATGAATTTTAAATCAGTGAACAAATCAACAAAATAATTAGGTAGACAATTAGAAGACTTTTTTTTTTGTTACATCTAGATCTACTATCAATATTTTTTTTTTAATTTAAAAGTATCTTTTTTCCTTTTTTTTTTGGTTTAAATTTTTAAGAGTACGTTTCTCAAACTGTGGTCTCACCCCCCCCCCCACCCCCCATGCAAAGTTCCTAGGGTGCTGTTGTAGTTATAATCCATATTTGAGTATTAGCCAACTAAAAATGCTAACAAGAAAATTAATAAAAATACTAAGCTGTATCAATTAGTTTGTATCAGTCATGAAATTAAATTTGTAATAGATCTAAACTAACAATAATAAATCTGTGCGATTAGAAATATTGTAACCAATTGTTTTAGTTTAGCGCTATTTCATGCTTTTAGCTTTGTCACTGCGCTCTGATCCTCTCACTGACTGGACCAGCTGGGAAAGAGGGAGAGGAAGAAAGAAGGCGGTATCTGTGCAGATGTTACGCTAATAGTTGTTGTTTTTTTAAATGTATTTATAAAAAAGTTGAAAGACCTGAATTCAGACTTGAAAGCTCAAGTAAAGCCTCTTCAAGTCAACACAATAACCACTGTGCTAGCGAATTGCTTATGAAAATAGAAGGTTTTATAGTTATTTATTGTTAGCTTGAAACTTAAATGCGCCGACCTACAAAGTATAATGGGGCTAATTCAGTTTATGCCACCACATCAGTCAAGAAACATTTATTTCCCTCTACAAATTATTTAATAATAGCAAATCAACTAATTGGTTATTTGTTGTTTTTTTCAGCGGCCCCCGAAAGGGAAAAAGACGCTATTAGTTTTGTGTGAAATATCTGTCCGTCCGTCCGTCCCGTTTAGATCTCGTAAACTAGAAAAGATAGTGAAAATCTGACATCACAATATTTTAGATCATTCAAAGTTCTGTTGCAACGGCTACTTTTTTCTTTTCTAAAAGCCAAAAATCTAATTTTTTAAATACAACTATTCATTATAAATATTAACAGACACGGGAGGCTCTTTGGTAGGGGTACCGTAAGTCTACCATATTTTTAACACATTTATGCAAATGGTTTTAGACTTTTTGTTAAAAAAATATTATTTAAAAAAAATAAATTTTATTGCTACGTTATGTAAGTTCTGTCCTACAAACTACTACACTTACCCAAAAATTATGTTTACTTTTTTTTAAGAGAAAAAAATATATTTAGTATGCATATAAGCTAGACATAAATATAAAACAACAATTAATAAGTAGGTTTTCATATTATCGCGTGAACTGCAATGCTAAACACTAGACATAGAACACTCATCTAAAGGAATTTCTCTTTTTTTGAGGATTTGAATAAGAGATTGACCCTTTACAAAACAATTAGACCAATCAGATATTCATTATAAGACATCAGTTAGACCAGGATCGCATTTAAGTTCACATTCACTTTCACCTATTCTTTGGTCTGCTGGACCACTGGGGCACCACACAAGATCTGTCAACCTTCTTTCTCCATTCTTCTTTGTCATTTGTCTTTGATAGAATTTCATTCTGATGTTATTTCTTTTTACTTGCCTGGGTGGACCACTTCGGGTGCGGATTTTGAGTTTGTGTTTACACACAAACTGTCTTTGTAACCTTGTTATTGATTATTGTGTTGTTAGGTAACAAAAATTGTGCCCAATATCAGCATGATCCGAGATGTGGGAGAAATAACGTGTACAATCTTTTTACCAGACAGATAGACAGAGTGAGTTGATATAAGTTTTGTAAAAAATAAATTTAACGGTAATCGTTCAAACTTAACTACAAGTTTAATTAGCGATAATTGTCTTTTTAACACTTTAGGCCTACCATGTTGAAGTCTCCATATTTTACATCCATTAAAGTGAAAGATTTTGTATAATCATATACTTTATGCAGGTTAATATTAGTTGCAATACATTCATGATTGAATTTTTAAAAAAACATCAGTTAAAAAAAAAAACACACAACTAAATGTGAATCACAAACACAACAGAGCGTTGGTGTTCTGTTTTTTTTTACTGTAATACGAAAAATAGTAGTATCGTATTTTTGTATAAGCGGAGTAATTGTAGATAGTTTAGATAGGTGCGTGTGTGGGGGGGGGGGCGCCCTAGGAGCCAGCGATGCTAACTACATCTCTGCCTATATTTGCCTATAGAGATATTAAATTCGATGACCTATTTGTTAAGTACAAGAATGAAAGTCATTTACTTGTTTGCTTAATTATTGTGTGATTTGATTTATTGTAACGCGTTTAAGCTTCTGTGTTGATAGTTTTGTTTCTATTTTCTGAGGTTCTGTTGAATTTATTATTCATGGTTTGTTTGATTTATTTTTTTTTTATGTTTTTTTTAATTATTGTTATTGCTTTCGTCTAAATGTACACGTCATTAAAGATTCTTGATTTTGATCGACTCTTTTCTGTTCAACTATATGATTACAGAACATAGACTAAATATAGACAAAACATAGACCAAATATAGTAGACCTAGACTGGAAAACGGAAACAAATTTTTATCCGATAATGATCAGATCACAGACCTATATATATATAGATTGTCATAGAAAAGTAATGATCTTTAGTTTTCAAAGCTTAGAAATAATGCAATACCATTTTGCGGATTTTAAAAATAGAATGGTCTATTAATCACAGAACTATATATCATGGAAGTAAAGTTCCATGATTCACGAAAATATATGAAATAAAGCCATTTCCTGTTAGTTTTGATTAGGTTGCAATAATTCACGTCTGCTGATTTAAATCATCACATGTACATTTAAATAAATTGATGACTAGATCTTTCAAGATTATTTATCTAAAAATTGCAAAATAATAATAATAATAAATATATATATAAAGAGAGAGAGAGAGAGAGAGAGAGAAAGAGAAAGAGATTGTTAGGTACGTAACTCTTTTTGAAGCCGAATCTAGGAAAATGGATATTTTCAGTCTTAGGCCTTTTCTTGTTCATGACATTCTGAAAACCCGGACAGCACCTCAATATTCTTTGCTAAGATCTTCCTCTCTAGTTCTGCAGTTATCCTCAATATTCTTTGCTAAGATCTTCCTCTCTAGTTCTGCAGTTATCGTCAAGATTCACATGCATACAAGAATGTGCCCATGACCAAGGAGCGCGTCAATCTGATTTTAGCGTCGTGGGCTATGCCTTTGTCTGTCAGATTGTTTTGAGTTTTGCGACCGTGGAAGTGTCTATTCATGTGTCATCAACTGTCATCAACTGTCATCTGTTTGTGGTCTGCAGTATTTCAGGATTCTTTTCTTCATCTGAAATGGTAGCTCCGAGGTATTTAAAATTACAGACGGTTGTCAGCCTTTAGCCTCCAATAATTTGTGTTTTTCGGCATAGATTTGCAGACCGAATGCTGCGGAATTATTATCTAGTGCATCAGCAAGTTACTAAATCTTCTTATGTTCCTGGCAGACAATCTATGTCGTCCGTCAAGCGCAAGTAATTCTTCTTCTTCCAATGCTTTAGAAGTTCGGGTTTTCTAAATTTTGAATTTGATTAGCAGTCATCTCATTCCATAGAGTGTCACCGTGACTTTGTGTCCACCTGGTGAGTAAATGCAGTTAGTCAACTAACGCGTCTGCTTAGTTAACTGATGCTGGAACACTGTAGACGCATAAGTAAGTGTACTTCTATGTAATTAGGTCAAGGTTAGGCTCCGGAGGGAAAGAAGGAATGAGAGTGAATCATTCGTTTCCGGCAGATCGAGCGAAGGTCAAGGATAAAAAGAGTTGCACTTGTCTCAACACTTTCAACAAACTCAAGGAGCCTTCTTTGCCTTTTTTTTACCTCCTCTCTATCAACCAAATTAGAGATTATTTGAAGCCTTGATTCAATGAACATTGAACGGGACACGAAAGACGCCTTTCTTTTCCTCATGTCTTCAACACATTACACACCCTGATGCTCTAGAGATAGGTCATCTAGTTGTGCTGTACTGGTGTGTCAAAATGTCTTGGTGTCCAGGTCAGCTTGTGTGTTTGTGTGTACGTGTTATTGTAAGCTGTTTTGTCATTCTTGTACAATAAACCCTAGAATCAAGACCTGTTTTCCTGTAGTGTTTTAAAAGGTTACTACAAGCAGTAACCCCTGTCCCCAAGAACGTAAGACCGATCAATCTCCCCCTTCCCAAAGTTTTAATTTTTGGAAAAAAAAATCTTCTTTAAAGCCTCTCGCGTTAATTAATTATCTCACCAATTATGATTCATTGATTCCCCGATGACCAAAAACATTGATACACTAAGTCACAGATGTTCAATACATTCATATATTGATTGTATACAATTAGACAACATGTTTCTATGTTTCACGAGGGTATCATGTGTCCAGCACAACGGCCCGTTTAGAGTTGGGTGAACGAAAGATCTTTTTAAAGTAAATCCCGAAGTCTAAAATGTATTGACCCTTCGATTCTGAAGACAAGGCACTCGGCCACCAAGGCATTAAGATTTATTGGTGACAATTTGGTGTTGAGTTCCTTCTTTTGTGTCTGATACAGACTAAAGAGGCTGACACGAACTAAAGAGGCAGACAAAGACTAAAAAAGCTGACACAGACTAAAGAGGCTGACACAGACTAAAGAGGCTGACACGAACTAAAGAGGCTGACAAAGACTAAAGATGCTGACACAGACTAAAAAGGCTGACACAGACTAAAGAGGCTGACACGAACTAAAGAGGCTGACACGAACTAAAGAGGTGAGTTCTGCACTGGTGCAACTTTTCTTCTGCGTTCTCACTATCGAGTTGGAAGGTTCTCAGTCTTCTAACGTCTGGTCTTATATTTAAGATGAACTACGCAGTGGTTACTAGATCAGGCAGTTTTCCATCTAGTTGTTCGTATATATGTGTATTTGGGACCAGTGTTCTGGTTCGGCTCTCTCGATAAAGTCAGCAGCTTTGAAGGAGATGGCACTGTTATTTTCTATGTATTAAAGAAACCGTTATCAATGTGACGCCCAATGAGTCAGGAATCATTGCGTCCCCCCAAAAAAAAAATAATCCTTAGTATCCATGCAGTTATAAGTGCCATTATGTTGATAATATGACGCGCCCGCGTGACATTAAAAATAAACAAGACTTCTCGATATCTTATTTTCCCTTCTCATCCACCACATCTTAGTAAGACAGTGCTGACATCTCAACTATAATACATAGTACATTTTTAACTTACATAGTTGTATGCAAGATAGCACATACATGTTTAAGATAATAAAAAAATTATACGAATAGTTTGGCAATAACATTCGTTTGATTTGATTGATTAGTTCATCTATAACATATGTGACAACTTTGTGGTACATACAAACAGTTTTAGGAAGTCGAACGCACCAACAAAAGTATTTCTATTTCTTGCAACCTCTGGGCTGCCGTAGGAAATAAAGGACAGATCCTTCCGATAGAGTCCCAATATCTGCGTTCGTCTACAACACAGGACAATGGACAACCCAGTGATGGTCAAGTTTGGACAGTTCATGAACAATGTTAACGTAAATTGTGGTGTAAACCGGGAACTGACGTTAGTGTCTAATGTGTTGTTGGCAGTGTCATCTCTTCAATACTGAATTAAAAAACAAAATGTGCTTTAAAAAACAACTAATTGAAACAAGAAAATTTCACATATTTGACCAAGAGGAAAGTTGTGTTATTAATGTGGAGTCAAGCTTTAGAAAGTTTCAATGCTTGTGACCGAATGACATTGACTTTTGAAATGATTGGAGAAAAAAAAAACGGAAATTGTTATGAGTAATTATAATTGTTGATGTATGACCCGGATACAGGTGTCAACTCAAAATTGAAGTCTAACACATTCGACAACTGAATAAAGACTCTTACACAAATTCACAATATTTATTGTGATAAATCGATTATATATCGATTAGTTATCATTTAGTAGGTAACAGTGATCATTCAATATGATGTCCTTGACCTTGTTTAGTTTATCAATTTATTTACAAATCACTCCCACTCTTCCTCTTGTCATTTCCTTTTGTTTCTACTTTCGGTTTCGCTTTCTCTTCTTTTTCTATTTTTAGATTTTTACTTAAAAAATGTCAACCGGATCTTCAAAAAGGAAAATGAAACAAAGAGAAGACTACTCTTATTAAAATAGATAGTTGAAATCTCCAGTTAATCTAGATATGGAGCCTAATTGGAAGAAACGTGTTCTAGTCAATCTCGTTCAAAGTTGACATGCCTAAAATGAATTTTGCTTAATGTCTAAATTAAATAACTGAGTCCTTTTTTTTTATTTAATCTCTGATATTCTATCAATATCGACTTTTCCTAAATAAACGTGTCTTCTACTTTTGGAAGTTTGATACCAAAGAGGCGGCCTGAAGGAGGGTAGCGAGTGGGGCAATCGCACCAGGTTCTGCGCTAGAATAAGTCCCACGATAGAATAAATTATTATCTTGTTTGTTGATTTTTCTTGCAAAGTGTTTCTGAATCATTACTTGAGTTGATTAAAGACCACTAAATCAATATTATAGGAGTTGTGGGGGGGGGGGGGGCACAATTTCGGAAACTTTTAATAAGAAAAACTAGAGCGGCTCGCGAGCGATTCCCAAAAGGGTTTTTCCATAGGCGCCTCCATATCTTTGACCTTGAATTTTCGCGGGTTGTCTGTACATTAGTTTTGAATGATACTTACAGAAGCAGATCAGTCAAAACATTTTTTTTTCTTCTTAGTATCTACTTACTTCATATAAATATTGTTGTTTAGTTAATACCCCACCCTGTAAGTAGATCTAGTAATTAAAAACTCAATGTTAAAAACATTTCCGCTTTTATGTTTCATGGCTGCTAGTTAAACGTAGAATATTCTTTGGTCATCATAGATGTAGATCTACATCTAGTTGTAGGCTACTAGCTGTTTGGAGCAACAAGCCAACAACCGACCAACAATTAAGGGGTGGGAGAGGCGAACATTTTTTTATATTTTCATTGTCGCTAAATATGACCAATGTTTACAAATTAAAAAAAATAACAAATATTCTCACGTCATTTCATCTTCTAATAAGACTTTGTTAAATGTTGACAGTTTTCGCGAGAGACGTATTCAACAATATAGTTTAAAACTTTAAAGAAAATAACGTTTCAAAACGTCTCCGCTAGTGTGATTTTTCTAGATTTTCTTATCTGAGATTGGTCGAATTTCTTCCGACTATTGCACTTCACTATAGTGACTGTTTTTGTGTGAAAAAGGTCCGCGACAAAGACGTCTTACGTAGTACAAAGATGATCTTAAAACAGGCCACGACCATTACAGATGTCCGTGCGCTATATATACCTAGAATGTCCCTCGAATAATACTATTGACCAGGGCTCCCTCTTTATTACTAGATTTTTTTTTTACTAGGATGAATAGTGCGTTCTAAAACAAAACTCACTGATGTCAGACCCCTTGCCGACTTGAGCGGAAAGCCGCCGAATGTTCAATTCTAGCTCCAGAAAGAACTTTATGCAGCGCTTAACCACCCCCCCCCCCCTTTTCAGGTTCTAATGGGGGCTCGTACGAAAATTTGTCATGTAGGGGTCGCCACACAAAATGTTTGAGAAACACTGCCTTAATGTGTTTTATTTCAAGTCATTGTGTACCATTGTACTTTCCCCTTACGGGGCCCGCTAAAAATGCAATGTTCAAATCGGAAATCAAACTTCTAAGAGGACAAGAGGTGATACGACAATGGTACGACTATGAAAGGGGAAAAAAAAAGTAATGATCTACAAAAAATGGATTTAAATTAACCGGCGCTTTTGGTCCAGTGTCCAGCTCAGTCGTAATACATTTGTTTTTGTAGACAAAAAATGGGGGGGGGGGGGCGGCATTTTTTATTTTGGAACGAAGGATCCAACAACCAGGGCCTGTCTTAGACCACTGCAACATATGCGGCTGCAGTGGGCCTCGCACTTTCATAGGCCCCGCGCGAATTGTAGGTGTAAATGATTAAATTAAACCATTTTAAATTATTATTCAAGTGTTCCTGGAATTCTCATGAAATTCTAAAATATACGAACACGAAACAGTCATGAAAATCTCTGGAAATCATTAAATTCTTCTGAAAACTGATGCAAATCTCTGGAAATCATTAAATTCTTCTGAAAACTGATGCAAATCTCTGGAAATCATTAAATTCTTCTGAAAACTGATGCAAATCTCTGGAAATCATTAAATTCTTCTGAAAACTGATGCAAATCTCTGGAAATCATTAAATTCTTCTGAAAACTGATGCAAATCTCCTTAAAACAGAAAAATAGTCATTCGGGGTGTCATTAAATATGGACAACGCCAATCCTACTCGCGATAAAATAAAACGGCATTGTCAACTTTCATTGTAATAGAAATTATAATAATAGGGCGAATTTTAACCAAAACAAGAAGTTCAAATACTTCATTTACTTTTATAGTCCCTAGCATACAAATCTTTAAAAAAAAAAGACAAAAGCGATATTTTGCTAGTCAATAGTAAATCTAAAAGGTACATCTAAATGTTAACCGGCTTTTTGTTGGAAAACTATCATCTACTGAAGATGGCTCGTAAAGTTAATTTGACAGTGGTTTTGTACTTAGTAAAGTATGAATAAAATGCAAAGACGAATTTATTTTCTAACACAAAATCTAAATTTTCACTTATTATCCTTATCACAACCCAGAATGGCCCCGCGCAATCCGTTTCGCATAGGGCCCCGCAATCTGTAAGACTGGCCCTGTATTCTGTATATATATATATATATATATACTGTGTCTGACTTAGGATATCGTCCAAAATTACCTTAGAACTATCTCTCTAGGGCAACACGAGGATGTGCTGTGTGTTTAGAGTGTGCATGTATGTGTGTTTAGTTGTGATGAGTATGTGTACGTCTGAGTGTGTGTGTGCAGTGTGTAAGTCTATGTAGACACTTGCTGAAAGTCAAGAAGACAAGATTAAGTCAATATTATCTTCCAAGTTTCTATTCAATCTTTCCTACCCGAGGAGGCTCAAACCTCACTGGGAGATAACTGCTATTTATTCAATTGATAGAAAGGAAGGAGTAATGATTGAACGCCCTTGTTATATCATTTATTTTTCAAACTCAAGAAATAAAAACGCCCTGTCCCGCCTTCTTTTATAATTTTTTTTTTTTTAAACGAAGCAGCGTCTCGGTTAGTCGTCGAGATCCTGTAAAAGTAATTAAACAAGAAAAGTTCTATGTTTTTTTAGTTTTATGGCTTGTGTGGTTCTTGTTTAAATAGTTGTATGTCAGTGTGCTATTGTCAATATAATAAATACTAGATCTAGTACAATTCTAAAACTTCCAATCTAAATATAGATGATGAAGCAGAAGTGACATTCTACTTTGGCCATAGGTTGACTAAGACGAGAGATAAGTCTAATCAGTTGATGATAACTCCAATAATACCCGTACTAAGATTCTTCTTATATTGAACTATTTCTGCAGAGAAAGAAACGGCAACACCCAGATCTCCTCGTGTGACCTTGCCACACTCCCCCCTCTATTCCCTCTTATAGCATTCCAAGGTTGCTTAACGCCTCAGAGTTTTTACTGGGTTGTTCCCAAATGCAAACATGCCAGATTTAGAAAGAGGCATTCTAAGTAGAAAAGATATCACCTTTATTATTTATTAACACCTCTTATTATAATATGGGAAAGAAAAAGAGTCTGTCACGCCACTGTGTATTATAAAACCAGTTTTTTTTAGTATATATATATATATATGTATACATAGTATTGTTCATTGAACTTTGACATAAAGATACATTTTACTTTGTATTAATACATTTTATAACATACATAATTTACATATACATATTACATTGCATATTGCATACATGCACAGTGAAACACATTAATGTATATGGAAATATACTAGTACATAATAAGGCTTATCTTCGAGTCCGATGATTCATGAGGAATGCAGCATTACCCGCGGCTACGCAGCCCCAGCTGTGACCTACATACTTTGCTACATCCAGCGCAGGCATAACTATTGTCCGTCGGTGTTCTAATTAGATTTTCTTTTCGACGTCTACGTCTGTCCTCGGCAGCGGATTTTTTTTTTTTTGGTCTCAAATGTGTATCCTGCGGCCTTTGGAAGTGACCTCCAGTACTGACATAGAAGAGAGCATCTGGTTGTATGCGCCTTCAGGACGCTACATGGACATCTCGCACTACATAAATACTGTTGGGAATAGAGAAAATACATAATTACAAGTCTCATCACACAATTAGAAGGTGACGTAATTCACATTGCAATGCAGCATTAGGTTTGTCTAATTCATGTATTTAAATGTACACTAAAATTATAACACAAGAAAAACTATCTAAACACATATCCACTATAAATATATGTGCAAACGGGTTGACCCGATTTGTTAAAAGGTTTCGTTATTTAATCGAGATACAATTAGGTACTTTTTATTGATTTTTGCATCTTTCCGGTTGTGGTTGAGACATTAAACATACACTACTGTCTCCGCCATGATATAAAGAATATTTATGCCAAGTTTTATCAAGATTGGTCAAACGGTTTGTATTTTTTATTGGGGACATACTTACATACATACATACATACTCCTTACTTTATGCTTTATATTATAGATGTTGAAATATTTGTTACAAACATAAATTCCCTACACTGTGTATATAATGACAGAAGTGACACTATTTCTGAGCGGGACACAAACTCTACACCACTTTATATGTGTGTGTGTGTGTTTAGTGTTTTTCTTGTGGCTATTTCATTTAATGTTTCCATCAATTTTATAATGTTCTTATTGAAATTCTTATTAAAGTAGTTTGCGTAAGTTTTAAGGTCATCACACTTGTCACTTTGGGACCTGAGAAACATCGAGATATCTTATATCTGACCTAGCAGACCAAACTATCAGAAGAATGTGGGGACACCTACCATCTTGAATTTTTTCCCTCACGATGTGTCCCCAGCTCGTACAGACCCTTTAGACCAAAGACATGACTGAAGGACAGACTGAAGGACTGATTGAAGGACTGATTTCAATCACCGATTGAAGTAGCAAGCTTCGATAACCAAAACTGTTGTTCCTGTTCACTGGTCACATACAAGAAACTTTTTATTTAAAATAATCTACTTGGTATCTTCTGAAAGCAAATTTCTGAGGAAACGCGTATCCTTGAGTCACTTATCATGTGTCACTTATCATGTGTCAATTAACATGCTTGATATTTACTTCACATTGCAAGATGAAACGAGAAAAACCTGTCTACCTGTACAACAGCTGTACAACTTATACAATTTATGTTTCTGAGTGTTAGGTTGAGTTGTGCTTGACTGTGCACACTTCAAGACAAGCAGACCGCCATGGCGGATACATCTAGAAATGTAGTCGTCAAAATATTGTTTTTGTACGTTGATGTAGAGAAGATGTAGAGTTTGGGATGCTCGGTACATTGATTGCGTGTTTCTGTACGCGTAATATATCTCTTGAGTTCGTAGTAACTGACTTACTGATCAAGACAAAATACAATAAAATCAATCAACAGGTGTAGATCCAATAGGAATGTTTAATCCAGAACGGGAACGGTCTAATCTCAATCACTGCAAGAAAGATGTTGCTCCTATAAAAGCCTAGCCTCAACTGTCATTAATCTATATCTAATCTTTAGTCTCACTTTGAATTAATATCACATTGTGAGTTCAATAACAGTCACCTAAAGTGCGTCTCTACATACAAACCTTTTGTATTTAATGATTGTAATCTTTGTAATGGGGCGATTGCATGTACCGGATTGACCACTTTATTCTTTGTAATGGGGCGATTGCATGTACCGGATTCACCACTTTATTCTTTGTAATGGGGCGGGGGTGCATGTACCAGATTGACCACTTTATTCTTTGTAATGGGGCGATTGCATGTACCGGATTGACCACTTTATTCTTTGTAATGGGGCGATTGCATGTTCCGGATTCACCACTTTATTCTTTGTCTTCACACTTGAATGGGGTGGACAAGTTTTAATCAGTTACCGGCCTCAATACCCAACTATAGATTGGTTTCGCCCTTAACAACAAGGATTGAAAGAAAGTATCACCACTCTTTTGTAGCCATTTTTGTAACGATCACCACTTTCTTGGAGCAACCTTTGTAACTATCACCACTTTCTTGGAGCCACCTTTGTTACTATCACCACTCTCTTGGAGCCACCTTTGTAACTATCACCACTCTCTTGGAGCCACCTTTGTAACTATCACCTCTCTATTGGAGCCATCTTTGTAACTATCACCACTTTCTTTGAGCAACCTTTGTAACTATCACCACTTTCTTGGAGCCACCTTTGTAACGATCACCACTTTCTTGGAGCCACCTTTGTTACTATCACCACTTTCTTGGAGCCACCTTTGTTACTATCACCACTCTCTTGGAGCCACCTTTGTAACTATCACCACTCTCTTGGAGCCACCTTTGTAACTATCACCACTCTCTTGGAGCCACCTTTGTAACTATCACCTCTCTATTGGAGCCATCTTTGTAACTATCACCACTTTCTTGGAGCAACCTTTGTAACTATCACCACTTTCTTGGAGCCACCTTTGTAACGATCACCACTTTCTTGGAGCCACCTTTGTTACTATCACCACTCTCTTGGAGCCACCTTTGTAACTATCACCACTCTCTTGGAGCCACCTTTGTAACTATCACCTCTCTATTGGAGCCATCTTTGTAACTATCACCACTTTCTTTGAGCCGCCTTTGTAACTATTGTATGGTGGTTTGTGGATCTGGAGGGGGATTGAAAGCTCTAAATCAGGTACTGCTTCTCCAGGCAAACCAATGAAAACAGCCTTTGTCCTTGTCCTTAGCTGAAAGGTGAAACTATCTCTAGTGAAATGGTTGATAAGTACAAGACCTATTTGGATTACTTAATTGTGGAATTTTAAATATAAATTCAATTTAAATACCAATACTTCACTATTTAATGCAGATGTGATTCAGCTCCAGAGAACATACCTACATGTAAAATATAACATGAAAGAGAAGTTCCAGTCTGTTCTTCCGCTGGAGTTTTATGGGTGCCAGAAGCTGTATTTCCATATTAAGAAAAAAATTAGCTTCTAAACTTTCACATTATTTGGGTCCAATAGTCTAATTACATCTGTGAACATGTATGTTTTGTTTATATTTAAGTAAACAAGTTTAAGAACAGATCGATGCTGACCGACTATAATTTGACAGCATTCATAAGGATAACAACTAGTAAGCTTGTTCCGCAGTTCCGGAACATTATGCACAAGTGTAAACATTTAATTGCTTCACATTAAAATTAGCTAGCGTATTTTTCTAAGTCGTAAGTAAATATATATGCAGCCCCCTTCCCCAAATTTTTTTTAATGCGTCCCTAGATAGGAAAAGGTTGCCCACCCCTGATCTAGACCAACAACAATAAATCTGTGAGCGTAGAAATATTTGTTTTTACCAATTGTTTTTGTTTATCGCGATTTCATGCTTTTAATGTTCTCAGTGCCCCGTAATCCTACTACTTATCGATCCTATTACTTATCGATCCTATTACTTATCGATCCTATTACTTATCGATCCTATTACTTATCGATCCGATTACTTATCGATCCTATTACATATCTGGACCAGTTGAAAAGGATGGGGGAGAAGAAAGGGGATATTTGGGTACTCAGTGTTTAAATGGTGAACGACCTGAATTTGAACTCGAGGACTAAGGCCTCCTCAGCGTCCTCATGCCAATACATTAACCACTCTGCCAGCGAATCGCCTATGAAAATAAAAAAGGTTTTATAGTTATCTATTGTTAGCTTCAATCTTAAAGCGGCTAATGCAACTTATACCACCACATCAGTCAAGTACAATTTCTTTCCCTTGTTCGAGATATCTAACAAAATAATTAATGACCAATAGTTAATTAACCAATTGGCTTATCTTTTTCTATTGATTCTTGTGTTGTCAGGTCAAAGAAATTGCGGATTCCCCCGCCCCCCCCCCCCAGGCGGAAAAAAAATTATATATGTGTGTGTGTGTGTACATAATTAATCTTTATTACATTCTGACCCTTTCGGAAGACGTTTATTGTTTATTGTAGACTCCCCGCCCTTGCTAGCAAGGGGGTCTGGGGGAGCTCGCAGCGCTCCCCCAGCGCGGGGCGAAGCCCCGAAGCCGAGCACTATTTCTGGTATTGAAAGCCAACAAAATGCATATTCTGAGGTATCTACAGTGCATTATCTTGCTATTAAAAAGTTTTATTTCAAAAACATAATGTGCTATTCTTACTGACTTAGACCCTCTCGCGCCGTTCGGCGCATTTTCCGGCAAGCTGTTTCCGCAACTCTTATTTTGCGTAATTCATTTTGTCGGAGAACATGTCCCGCAAAACCTCATGCGACGCTCTGTCACAACCTTACTAAGGATTCGACTCCCAGTTCGGCATATGATTTCTTTGATTTAGACCCGATCTCTATGACTGACTCCTAAAATTTGTCTTAGCCATCTTTGTTGAGCCACATTTAATTAGTGTTTTTCAGTTTCGGCAGAAGACTATTCACACTTTATTAATGGAGCCCAAGCGACTGGTAGAAATTTGTAACCTTTCTTGACTACGCTCTTGGAATTACATGCCTGTATTTCGCTTTAGATTTTATATCGAAAAGGAACGTTTTTTCGTCAAATCATCTGTTGAGGGGTTTTAAACTAAAAAATCTCTGGAGTTTGTTTTTTTTTTAAATTCAAAACCCCATTTAGCTACGATCATAGAATTTGGTGACTGTAGTTTGCTTTAAAATAATATTGAAGAGAGAGGTTTTCAACTCTAAACGCTCTGTAGGGGAATTTTTAAAGTCAAAACCATCTGGAGGGGTTTTGAACTTTCAAGAAAAGGCCATCTGGAGGAGGGGATTGAAACTCAAACCCCCTTTGACTACGCTCATAGATTTTATAGTGTGTATTTGCTTTTTTTTTTATATCGAAGAGGTACTTTTTAGCTTCAAACCCCAACTGGAGGGGGGGGGGTAAACTCAAAACCCCTTTGGCTACGCTCATAAAATTTTGAATGTGTAATTTTTATATTGAAGAGGGGGCTTATCGTAAATTTTGGAGGGGGTTTTAAAATCAAAATCTTCCTTAACTGTGCTGTTGGAATTTGGGGGATTGTCGTTTGCATTTTGTTTTGTTTTGTTTTATAGAAGAGGGGGATTTAACTGCAAAAACCTCTGGTAGGGGGTTTAAAACTCAAAAACCCCCTGTAAGGGGTTTAAAACTCAAAGCCCCTGGTAGGGGGTTTTAAACTCAAAACCCCCTTATAGGGTTTTTTTTAAATCTCAAAACCCCCTGGTACAGGGTTTTTAACTCAAAACCCCTACGGCTGTGCTGTGGTAAGTGATGTAAAATCTCACCTAAAATAAACAAAATGAAAGCAAAAATCATTCACTTAATTTCTTCCCCCCCCCCCCTGTAGTTCATTTCGGGGAGGGGGGGTTGAACCCCAAGAACCCCCCCCCCTTGGCTACGCCCATGATGTGACAACACTGCTGGTTGTGGCCAGTTTCGTTTTAATACATTTGTTGTTTTTTTCACTACTTATCCAGCTCCTATTTTCATAATATCATCGATTTCTGATCTAGGTCATTTTGTAATGTTAATTAGGCGTCACGAAGATCAACACTACAAGAAGACGGGTTAATGTACTCCCCGTGGACTTACAGGGTAGATGCGCCTCTGACTACTAAAACTTGAGAAACAGAAATAGAGATGGTGATTAAACTTGACAGAAATGCTAACACGTTGCTTTCATTTGTCTAGAAGGAAATAGTTCGAAGTCGAAAAGAATGAATCTAAAATAGGAAGATTGTATTTCCTAGACCACTTTTTACAATCATTGAAATATAGGTGGGACAGGAAGATTGTATTTCCTAGACCACTTTTTACAATCATTGAAATATAGGTGGGACAGGAAGATTGTATTTCCTAGACCACTTTTTACAATCATTGAAATATAGGTGGGACAGGAAGATTGTATTTCCTAGACCACTTTTTACAATCATTGAAATATAGGTGGGACAGGAAGATTGTATTTCCTAGACCACTTTTTACAATCATTGAAATATAGGTGGGACAGGAAGATTGTATTTCCTAGACCACTTTTTACAATCATTGAAATATAGGTGGGACAGGAAGATTGTATTTCCTAGACCACTTTTTACAATCATTGAAATATAGGTGGGACAGGAAGATTGTATTTCCTAGACCACTTTTTACAATCATTGAAATATAGGTGGGACAGGAAGATTGTATTTCCTAGACCACTTTTTACAATCATTGAAATATAGGTGGGACAGGAAGATTGTATTTCCTAGACCACTTTTTACAATCATTGAAATATAGGTGGGACAGGATAATTGTATTTCCTAGACCACTTTTTACAATCATTGAAATATAGGTGGGACAGGAAGATTGTATTTCCTAGACCACTTTTTGCAATCATTGAAATATAGGTGGGACAGGAAGATTGTATTTCCTAGACCACTTTTTACAATCATTGAAATATAGGTGGGACAGGAAGATTGTATTTCCTAGACCACTTTTTACAATCATTGAAATATAGGTGGGACAGGAAGATTGTATTTCCTAGACCACTTTTTACAATCATTGAAATATAGGTGGGACAGGAAGATTGTATTTCCTAGACCACTTTTTACAATCATTGAAATATAGGTGGGACAGGAAGATTGTATTTCCTAGACCACTTTTTACAATCATTGAAATATAGGTGGGACAGGAAGATTGTATTTCCTAGACCACTTTTTACAATCATTGAAATATAGGTGGGACAGGAAGATTGTATTTCCTAGACCACTTTTTACAATCATTGAAATATAGGTGGGACAGGAAGATTGTATTTCCTAGACCACTTTTTACAATCATTGAAATATAGGTGGGACAGGAAGATTGTATTTCCTAGACCACTTTTTACAATCATTGAAATATAGGTGGGACAGGAAGATTCTATTTCCTAGACCACTTTTTACAATCATTGAAATATAGGTGGGACAGGAAGATTGTATTTCCTAGACCACTTTTTACAATCATTGAAATATAGGTGGGACAGGAAGATTGTATTTCCTAGACCACTTTTTACAATCATTGAAATATAGGTGGGACAGGAAGATTGTATTTCCTAGACCACTTTTTACAATCATTGAAATATAGGTGGGACAGGAAGATTGTATTTCCTAGACCACTTTTTACAATCATTGAAATATAGGTGAGACAGGAAGATTGTATTTCCTAGACCACTTTTTACAATCATTGAAATATAGGTGGGACAGGAAGATTGTATTTCCTAGACCACTTTTTACAATCATTGAAATATAGGTGGGACAGGAAGATTGTATTTCCTAGACCACTTTTTACAATCATTGAAATATAGGTGGGACAGGAAGATTGTATTTCCTAGACCACTTTTTACAATCATTGAAATATAGGTGGGACAGGAAGATTGTATTTCCTAGACCACTTTTTACAATCATTGAAATATAGGTGGGACAGGAAGATTGTATTTCCTAGACCACTTTTTACAATCATTGAAATATAGGTGGGACAGGAAGATTGTATTTCCTAGACCACTTTTTACAATCATTGAAATATAGGTGGGACAGGAAGATTGTATTTCCTAGACCACTTTTTACAATCATTGAAATATAGGTGGGACAGGAAGATTGTATTTCCTAGACCACTTTTTACAATCATTGAAATATAGGTGGGACAGGAAGATTGTATTTCCTAGACCACTTTTTACAATCATTGAAATATAGGTGGGACAGGAAGATTGTATTTCCTAGACCACTTTTTACAATCATTGAAATATAGGTGGGACAGGATAATTGTATTTCCTAGACCACTTTTTACAATCATTGAAATATAGGTGGGACAGGAAGATTCTATTTCCTAGACCACTTTTTACAATCATTGAAATATAGGTGGGACAGGAAGATTGTATTTCCTAGACCACTTTTTACAATCATTGAAATATAGGTGGGACAGGAAGATTGTATTTCCTAGACCACTTTTTACAATCATTGAAATATAGGTGGGACAGGAAGATTCTATTTCCTAGACCACTTTTTACAATCATTGAAATATAGGTGGGACAGGAAGATTGTATTTCCTAGACCACTTTTTACAATCATTGAAATATAGGTGGGACAGGAAGATTGTATTTCCTAGACCACTTTTTACAATCATTGAAATATAGGTGGGACAGGAAGATTGTATTTCCTAGACCACTTTTTACAATCATTGAAATATAGGTGGGACAGGAAGATTGTATTTCCTAGACCACTTTTTACAATCATTGAAATATAGGTGGGACAGGAAGATTGTATTTCCTAGACCACTTTTTACAATCATTGAAATATAGGTGGGACAGGAAGATTGTATTTCCTAGACCACTTTTTACAATCATTGAAATATAGGTGGGACAGGAAGATTGTATTTCCTAGACCACTTTTTACAATCATTGAAATATAGGTGGGACAGGAAGATTGTATTTCCTAGACCACTTTTTACAATCATTGAAATATAGGTGGGACAGGAAGATTGTATTTCCTAGACCACTTTTTACAATCATTGAAATATAGGTGGGACAGGATAATTGTATTTCCTAGACCACTTTTTACAATCATTGAAATATAGGTGGGACAGGAAGATTCTATTTCCTAGACCACTTTTTACAATCATTGAAATATAGGTGGGACAGGAAGATTGTATTTCCTAGACCACTTTTTACAATCATTGAAATATAGGTGGGACAGGAAGATTGTATTTCCTAGACCACTTTTTACAATCATTGAAATATAGGTGGGACAGGAAGATTGTATTTCCTAGACCACTTTTTACAATCATTGAAATATAGGTGGGACAGGAAGATTGTATTTCCTAGACCACTTTTTACAATCATTGAAATATAGGTGGGACAGGAAGATTGTATTTCCTAGACCACTTTTTACAATCATTGAAATATAGGTGGGACAGGAAGATTGTATTTCCTAGACCACTTTTTACAATCATTGAAATATAGGTGGGACAGGAAGATTGTATTTCCTAGACCACTTTTTACAATCATTGAAATATAGGTGGGACAGGAAGATTGTATTTCCTAGACCACTTTTTACAATCATTGAAATATAGGTGGGACAGGAAGATTGTATTTCCTAGACCACTTTTTACAATCATTGAAATATAGGTGGGACAGGATAATTGTATTTCCTAGACCACTTTTTACAATCATTGAAATATAGGTGGGACAGGAAGATTCTATTTCCTAGACCACTTTTTACAATCATTGAAATATAGGTGGGACAGGAAGATTGTATTTCCTAGACCACTTTTTACAATCATTGAAATATAGGTGGGACAGGAAGATTGTATTTCCTAGACCACTTTTTACAATCATTGAAATATAGGTGGGACAGGAAGATTCTATTTCCTAGACCACTTTTTACAATCATTGAAATATAGGTGGGACAGGAAGATTGTATTTCCTAGACCACTTTTTACAATCATTGAAATATAGGTGGGACAGGAAGATTGTATTTCCTAGACCACTTTTTACAATCATTGAAATATAGGTGGGACAGGAAGATTGTATTTCCTAGACCACTTTTTACAATCATTGAAATATAGGTGGGACAGGAAGATTGTATTTCCTAGACCACTTTTTACAATCATTGAAATATAGGTGGGACAGGAAGACTCTATTTCCTAGACCACTTTTTACAATCATTGAAATATAGGTGGGACAGGAAGATTGTATTTCCTAGACCACTTTTTACAATCATTGAAATATAGGTGGGACAGGAAGATTGTATTTCCTAGACCACTTTTTACAATCATTGAAATATAGGTGGGACAGGAAGATTGTATTTCCTAGACCACTTTTTACAATCATTGAAATATAGGTGGGACAGGAAGATTGTATTTCCTAGACCACTTTTTACAATCATTGAAATATAGGTGGGACAGGAAGATTGTATTTCCTAGACCACTTTTTACAATCATTGAAATATAGGTGGGACAGGAAGATTGTATTTCCTAGACCACTTTTTACAATCATTGAAATATAGGTGGGACAGGAAGATTGTATTTCCTAGACCACTTTTTACAATCATTGAAATATAGGTGGGACAGGAAGATTGTATTTCCTAGACCACTTTTTACAATCATTGAAATATAGGTGGGACAGGAAGATTGTATTTCCTAGACCACTTTTTACAATCATTGAAATATAGGTGGGACAGGATAATTGTATTTCCTAGACCACTTTTTACAATCATTGAAATATAGGTGGGACAGGAAGATTCTATTTCCTAGACCACTTTTTACAATCATTGAAATATAGGTGGGACAGGAAGATTGTATTTCCTAGACCACTTTTTACAATCATTGAAATATAGGTGGGACAGGAAGATTGTATTTCCTAGACCACTTTTTACAATCATTGAAATATAGGTGGGACAGGAAGATTCTATTTCCTAGACCACTTTTTACAATCATTGAAATATAGGTGGGACAGGAAGATTGTATTTCCTAGACCACTTTTTACAATCATTGAAATATAGGTGGGACAGGAAGATTGTATTTCCTAGACCACTTTTTACAATCATTGAAATATAGGTGGGACAGGAAGATTGTATTTCCTAGACCACTTTTTACAATCATTGAAATATAGGTGGGACAGGAAGATTGTATTTCCTAGACCACTTTTTACAATCATTGAAATATAGGTGGGACAGGAAGATTGTATTTCCTAGACCACTTTTTACAATCATTGAAATATAGGTGGGACAGGAAGATTGTATTTCCTAGACCACTTTTTACAATCATTGAAATATAGGTGGGACAGGAAGATTGTATTTCCTAGACCACTTTTTACAATCATTGAAATATAGGTGGGACAGGAAGATTGTATTTCCTAGACCACTTTTTACAATCATTGAAATATAGGTGGGACAGGAAGATTGTATTTCCTAGACCACTTTTTACAATCATTGAAATATAGGTGGGACAGGAAGATTGTATTTCCTAGACCACTTTTTAACAACTGTAGGTGGGACAGGAAGCAGGCCAGGAAGATTGTATTTCCTAGACCACTTTTTAACAACTGTAGGTGGGACAGGAAGCAGGCCAGGAAGATTGTATTTCCTAGACCACTTTTTAACAACTGTAGGTGGGACAGGAAGCAGGCCAGGAAGATTGTATTTCCTAGACCACTTTTTAACAACTGTAGGTGGGACAGGAAGCAGGCCAGGAAGATTGTATTTCCTAGACCACTTTTTACCAACTGTAGGTGGGACAGGAAGCAGGCCAGGAAGATTGTATTTCCTAGACCACTTTTTACCAACTGTAGGTGGGACAGGAAGCAGGCCAGGAAGATTGTATTTCCTAGACCACTTTTTACAATCATTGAAATATAGGTGGGACATGAAGCAGGCCAGGAAGATTGTATTTCCTAGACCACTTTTTAACAACTGTAGGTGTGACAGGAAGCAGGCCAGGAAGATTGTATTTCCTAGACCACTTTTTACCAACTGTAGGTAGGACAGGAAGCAGGCCAGGAAGATTGTATTTCCTAGACCACTTTTTAACAACTGTAGGTGTTACAGGAAGCAGGCCAGGAAGATTGTATTTCCTAGACCACTTTTTAACAACTGTAGGTGTTACAGGAAGCAGGCCAGGAAGATTGTATTTCCTAGACCACTTTTTACCAACTGTAGGTGGGACAGGAAGCAGGCCAGGAAGATTGTATTTCCTAGACCACTTTTTACCAACTGTAGGTGGGACAGGAAGCAGGCCAGGAATATTGTATTTCCTAGACCACTTTTTACCAACTGTAGGTGGGACAGGAAGCAGGCCAGGAAGATTGTATTTCCTAGACCACTTTTTACCAACTGTAGGTGGGACAGGAAGCAGGCCAGGAAGATTGTATTTCCTAGACCACTTTTTACCAACTGCAATCATTGAAATATAGGTGGGACAGGAAGCAGGCCAGGAAGATTGTATTTCCTAGACCACTTTTGACCAATTGTAGGTGGGACAGGAAGCAGGCCAGGAAGATTGTATTTCCTAGACCACTTTTTACCAACTGCAATCATTGAAATATAGGTGGGACAGGAAGCAGGCCAGGAAGATTGTATTTCCTAGACCACTTTAGACCAACTGCAATCATTGAAATATAGGTGGGACAGGAAGCAGGCCAGGAAGATTGTATTTCCTAGACCACTTTTTACCAACTGCAATCATTGAAATTTAGGTGGGACAGGAAGCAGGCCAGGAAGATTGTATTTCCTAGACCACTTTTTACCAACTGTAGGTGGGACAGGAAGCAGGCCAGGAAGATTGTATTTCCTAGACCACTTTTTACCAACTGCAATCATTGAAATATAGGTGGGACAGGAAGCAGGCCAGGAAGATTGTATTTCCTAGACCACTTTTGACCAACTGCAATCATTGAAATATAGGTGGGACAGGAAGCAGGCCAGGAAGATTGTATTTCCTAGACCACTTTTTACCAACTGTAGGTGGGACAGGAAGCAGGCCAGGAAGATTGTATTTCCTAGACCACTTTTTACCAACTGCAATCATTGAAATATAGGTGGGACAGGAAGCAGGCCAGGAAGATTGTATTTCCTAGACCACTTTTGACCAACTGCAATCATTGAAATATAGGTGGGACAGGAAGCAGGCCAGGAAGATTGTATTTCCTAGACCACTTTTGACCAACTGCAATCATTGAAATATAGGTGGGACAGGAAGCAGGCCAGGAAGATTGTATTTCCTAGACCACTTTTTACCAACTGATTTGCAATCATTTAAATATAGGTGGGACAGGAAGCAGGCCAGGAAGATTGTATTTCCTAGACCACTTTTTACCAACTGATTTGCAATCATTTAAATATAGGTGGGACAGGAAGCAGGCCAGGAAGATTGTATTTCCTAGACCACTTTTTACCAACTGATTTGCAATCATTTAAATATAGGTGGGACAGGAAGCAGGCCAGGAAGATTGTATTTCCTAGACCACTTTTTACCAACTGATTTGCAATCATTTAAATATAGGTGGGACAGGAAGCAGGCCAGGAAGATTGTATTTCCTAGACAACTTTTTACCAACTGCGGATTATTCGCAATCATTTAAATATAGGTGGGACAGGAAGCAGGCCAGGAAGAAAAATGAAGTTCTCTCCTAACAGTTAGCTCTCTTTAAAATGAAAACTTATTTTGGATTTTACAAACTAATAAAGTTATAGCACCATTAAACACCTCTCTCTCTCTCTCTCTTCATCTCTCTCTCTCTCTCTCTTCATCTCTCTCTCTCCTCGTTCTCTCTCTTTCTTTATCTCTTTCTCTCTCTTTGTCTCCGATCTATAATGAAGGCAATATTTCTATATTTTCTTTGAAGTTTCTATATAAAACTAAAGTATTTGCTTAACTACTGGTTGAAAATCTCGGCTGACTCAGCCACGCTAAAATACTCTCAATAGAAGCACGGATGATCACGTGAGTCCGGCTTTTGAATGTCGTGTGTGTATCAGCGTGTAATACGTAGTAACCAAAACTGAAAAACGTTGTCTCTAATAATAAATCAAATGTATATACACATTTTAAAAAAAAAGGGGGGGGGGGATTGGTAACAGGCTTTCATTACAGACAAGTCTACATGATTGAATCTTTGAACTTGTCTGTTGACTGAACTCTTTCGTAATTAGGACAAGAGTCAACAAAACTATAAGTAGAGAAGCATTGAATTCAGAGTTGACGCCCTTAGAGCACATCTTATAACCTATGGCATGTTGAGATCTATTTAAATCGAAGGGTGTTATTTTTGTTTCAAGATGACTGCTGAAGCAAGCGGAAGTGTGCTTTCATTGTCATGGTATCAGTAAATAGTTTCTTCTAGGTGACTTGGATTTGAATCTAATTCTAATTATTACATCTACTTCTGTATGCTATTTATAATGTTCTGTTATGAAGCTACGTTATGTGATTTCTAATTTAAGTTTTTATGAATCACGAATCATGTCTCTTAGTTCAACAGTTTTAAAAAGTGTATTTAACTTTAGTTTTGTTTTTTTTTCTAAACGGATTTTTTTTTTTTGGGCCTTGACGAACGTGAACTAATGACAATGTTCATGATTATCGATAAGATCTTTAAATACTGGAATGTTTAGAACTCGTTGACCAGGGAGAGGAACTAGATGTTTTATAGGAGCTGCTGTCTCTTGTGTTAGGTGTGAGTAGTTAAAGGCCATCATTTGTACATTCTGAATTAAGAACTTGCCTAGAGGTTTCAGGCCCAACTAGGCACACTAGCCTAGTAGTTGGCAAACATATCATTCATTGTGATCGGATTATAAAGACTCCTATGGATCCGCTGTTTGGTTAAGTACGTGTACAGTCAAAACACAGGTTTTCATAAGGGTGAAATCAGAATACAACAGAACTTTCATTTTGGTTTATTTTTGGTGAAATAAATATTTTACCAACCACTAGGCCTTGTGTAGATTTAGTAATATTAGTTAATAATAATGACTCTTAAGTCATGTATGGTTATAATAAATCATAAAACATTACCTCACAGGAAACCATATGTTTGAATGGAAACTCCGATGGTTTGACAATTTTTGTTATAATATGTGTTTAGATGTACGGAAAATGAATATTTTATTCTTTTTTTTTTATTTCAATAATAACTTAGTAATTGATATTTTTCTGACGTAATTTTTCTGCGCATCCAAAACGGTCACATTTTCGACGGGTTTCTATGTGACGTCACACAAACCTATAAATTTAATCTATTGACTTACTGTATAACAGAAAACCATACAGTAAAGTTTACAATATCTTCAAAGTAATAGATCTAGGATCTAGGTCTATGCAGTTAGATCTAGATCTTTTAAGCAAAGAACAAAAAGTGTTACCATTAGATCTCCATGCTTGACTAACTATGGCAGTGTGTATTTTCTTGCCTAACCACTCAACACACAACAAACAATATCGCTTGGTTCTTGTCATGACCGACTACACGTAGCCTAGGTTAGCCTTACACTGACTAGTTTGTTAGAATCAGTCAGCCTAACAGCCAAGTGTCAAAATGAAGCGATACGATTGGCAAGTCTAGATTTACTTTCAGTATTGTTGAAGGAAGTGACGTATAACTAACCTAAAAACAAAATCTCAAAGAACTTCGTTTTTTTTAAGATGTCAAGAATTGACAGTCTAATTCATTAATACAAATGTTTTTAAGCATTTAAATAAAAAAATGGTAAAATGTTTACTATTACAACTTTTTACACAGAATTTAAATTTGTCAATAACTCAAAAAAAAAAAAAAACTATCAGAGTTTCCGTTTAAGATACACTCGCCTGTGATCACTAGTTTAAATAAATATTGTACGATGTATCATTTGTTATTTTAAAAGAAAGTAATTATGTAAATACCTGGAGTGTATGGTGTATAAAGTGAAATACTCATACAATAGACATACATAGCTTTTAAAGAGAAATAAAATGTACGTTAACTGTCAAGAGGAAGTTATTGAAATCGGAACGTGACTGACGGACGGATAGACTACACAAAACCAACATTCAGCCATTTTGTGAGTATCTTCAAAGTCATTACGAAAGATATCAACGTTCAATATGAACACGTTTTTGTCTTTTCAATTCTTTGGATCCATCACGTCTATTCAGTCTAGAGAGTAAGCAGAATGCAGTCTCAATACAAAAATTGCATACCTTGTACCAAGTTACTCCTCCTGTCTGTCTGTCTGTCTGGTACAAATCTTGTTTACGTTATTTCTCCTACTTCCCATTCTCGGATCAAGTTCAAACTTTGCACAATTATTCATTGTCGATGACAACACATTTATAAATAAAATTAACTAATTAGTTCATCTATTTGTCGTAATTTATTAATTCTGTTTTATATGGAAAGTGTACTAAATCGCGGAAATAAGTGACACCCCGACACACAAGACTAGTGATACAACAAACTGTTTCTCCTTTTTGGACAAAACCCCATATGGCGTTGCTTGTATTCGGTTGAATGGCGAGTCTTTACAAAAGAATGACATGATGAATGACATGATGAATGACATGATGAATGACATGATGAATGACATGATGAATGACATGATGAATGACAGATGAATGACATGATGAATGACAGATGAATGACATGATGAATGACATGATGAATGACAGATGAATGACATGATGAATGACATGATGAATGACAGATGAATGACATGATGAATGACATGATGAATGACAGATGAATGACATGATGAATGACATGATGAATGACAGATGAATGACATGATGAATGACAGATGAATGACATGATGAATGACATGATGAATGACATGATGAATGACATGATGAATGACAGATGAATGACATGATGAATGACATGATGAATGACAGATGAATGACATGATGAATGACATGATGAATGACATGATGAATGACATGATGAATGACAGATGAATGACAGATGAATGACATGATGAATGACATGATGAATGACATGATGAATGACAGATGAATGACATGATGAATGACAGATGAATGACATGATGAATGACAGATGAATGACATGATGAATGACATGATGAATGACATGATGAATGACATGATGAATGACATGATGAATGACAGATGAATGACATGATGAATGACAGATGAATGACATGATGAATGACATGATGAATGACATGATGAATGACAGATGAATGACATGATGAATGACATATGAATGACATGATGAATGACATGATGAATGACATGATGAATGACAGATGAATGACATGATGAATGACATGATGAATGACATGATGAATGACATGATGAATGACATGATGAATGACAGATGAATGACATGATGAATGACAGATGAATGACATGATGAATGACATGATGAATGACAGATGAATGACATGATGAATGACATGATGAATGACATGATGAATGACATGATGAATGACAGATGAATGACATGATGAATGACATGATGAATGACATGATGAATGACATGATGAATGACAGATGAATGACATGATGAATGACAGATGAATGACATGATGAATGACATGATGAATGACAGATGAATGACATGATGAATGACATGATGAATGACAGATGAATGACATGATGAATGACATGATGAATGACAGATGAATGACATGATGAATGACATGATGAATGACATGATGAATGACATGATGAATGACAGATGAATGACATGATGAATGACAGATGAATGACATGATGAATGACAGATGAATGACATGATGAATGACATGATGAATGACAGATGAATGACATGATGAATGACAGATGAATGACAGATGAATGACATGATGAATGACAGATGAATGACATGATGAATGACATGATGAATGACATGATGAATGACATGATGAATGACATGATGAATGACAGATGAATGACATGATGAATGACATGATGAATGACATGATGAATGACATGATGAATGACATGATGAATGACAGATGAATGACATGATGAATGACAGATGAATGACATGATGAATGACATGATGAATGACATGATGAATGACATGATGAATGACAGATGAATGACATGATGAATGACATGATGAATGACAGATGAATGACATGATGAATGACATGATGAATGACAGATGAATGACATGATGAATGACATGATGAATGACAGATGAATGACATGATGAATGACAGATGAATGACATGATGAATGACATGATGAATGACATGATGAATGACATGATGAATGACAGATGAATGACATGATGAATGACATGATGAATGACAGATGAATGACATGATGAATGACATGATGAATGACATGATGAATGACATGATGAATGACATGATGAATGACAGATGAATGACATGATGAATGACAGATGAATGACATGATGAATGACATGATGAATGACAGATGAATGACATGATAAATGACAGATGAATGACATGATGAATGACATGATGAATGACAGATGAATGACATGATGAATGACAGATGAATGACATGATGAATGACATGATGAATGACAGATGAATGACAGATGAATGACATGATGAATGACATAAGTCATAATTGATGCAGTCTAACGAAATATAAACAAAAAATTAAAAAGTATTTTTTTAACTTTTCTTGTTTTCAGATGGACACGTCAGTGTAAACACATTGTATGAAGATAATTGACTGAGTGTAAGATTCTCTTTGACTAATGGTTTAAATCAACAAGTAAGTAGATAGTAATACAAATAGTTCTTTTCTTATTAAATAAAACTCCATGATAGCTAGATTTAGATGCTAGGAATCTAGTTGATCATTCCTAAGTGGAACGCGCAGACTTTTGACTTTGCAGTCCTCAGGGCCCAGGGCGAGTTATATATGCGGGACCTAACCCTTACTCTAGCCCAAAATAAGAGCTTTCAATGTAATTAGATTAGATAATGGAAATGGTTTAACAATGCTAAAATGGAGTAGCAAGTCCTTTTTTAAAATGAGAAATGTTTTTAAACCTATCCATCACACCGTACGTAGGTCTATAACGTATGGTACAGTACATTAGAATGTGTAGCAGAGCTCCTAATATTTGTATGGTGAGCTGATGGTAACAACCAGAAGTCGGGGGCTTCTTGAATCAGCCTCTGGAAAACGATGATTGAAAAGGAATGGGCCCCTGGCTAATGGATAGATAGATAGATAGATAGATAGATAGATAGATAGATAGATAGATAGATAGATAGATAGATAGATAGATAGATAGAGAGAGAGATAGATAGAGAGATAGATAGATAGTTAGATAGAGAGATAGAGAGAGAGAGAGATAGATAGATAGATAGATAGACAGACAGACAGACAGACAAAAACACCACCAACTACGTCCCCCAATACAACGTGCAATGCCCTAAACTTCCTATATTTAAATGCTTCACAAATTGCAACAACCAAATATTTCAACATCTGGAGAAACTTTTTTGCGCATTCCACAGAAAACTTGTAAGAGGAAATCATGCGTGACCCATTATAACTTTCCCTCGTCTTAAAATCTAAATACTTTATAGGCAACACAACCAGTCCTATTGTTTGAACGGACGGCGTTAGTTATTAATGGAGTCTATTAGACTGCAGCCAAGCAGAATGGGTTACAGTGAATCAATGTTTGCTGTGCTAAGGAATACAAAGCATGCATTGAAAACAGGTTGACCTTGTTTGTTCACGATGTGTAACACATCTTTTATGTAGGTCTTCTAGCTTGACATTACAAGATGAAAACTAGTCTGTTGTGTGTTGTCTTCCCCAGGTCACGATGTTTGAGTCTCAATCAAAGAAAGAACCAAAACTTGTTTTCTCGCACAAGTCGCAACAGAACTCGACCAAAAGTTCGGGCAATGAAGGGACACAAATCCCGAGGGTCGCTCTGTCGGTTGGCGGCAGCGCTGCGGGACTGCAAAGCCAAACGCTCGGCGGCCAGAATCGTAGCGATGTGCTAAATGTAGGCGGCTCACAACAAACGCAGCAGTATAAAATGCAGGAGCGTCCACTGCTGGAAAAGCAGGCATTGCAAAGGCAGGGGGTAACACTAGTGCAGCAAGAGAGCAAGCTTGGTGAAGGTGTAGTGAAGACATCTCACGTGCTCGCCAATGAGAAGCTGAGTTCAAATCTGAACACTTTACAAGTGTCTGACAGAAAACAAGTGTCTGACCTTCAATTTCAAACTTTAGAGCTAAAAAAAGACCCCGAGTCTGACAAGCTCATTCACACTAGTAACACTGAAGTGAAATTCATTGCTAAAAATAATGACCCGCCTATTGGCCATTCTCATGTCCATAATAACAATGTATATAAAGATGTGGCATACGCCGAGAAGGCAGTTGCTAAGCCTGTCTCAGACGACAAAAATTCATCAAATACTGCAAAAATTGAACAGTTCGAAGGCTACAGTATATATCGCGGTGCTCGGGAAATGACCATTGGTCAGATTCAAACGCCCGAAACCCCTAAAGCATCTACAGGTTCTCAGCTCAAAGCAACAGAAGTGAGACCAGGTGAAACAATATCCATGCAGAAAACTGATAATGAGGCTTCAGTGCTGAGACACCCAGACAAAGGTGTGAGAGCCGCTTCTGCAATAAATTCTCAACAATTTAAAACTTTACCAAATCACTCTTCTCTTCAGTACCAGAAAGTGCAAACCATACCACATCAAATAGTTTATTCAGAGCAGGGAAACCATTTGAGAGAATTCAGGCTAGTACCTCTTCAACAGAACAGAGTTCAAAGTTATCCACAGGCTTCAGGCCATGGCGTAGCGAAAGCTCTAAGACTTGTCCCAGTCAACTCGGATTCCGGATACGCACATACGAAGGTGCGTATGGCAGCGCCTACAGGAAAGCAAAGGCCTCAATCTTATACCGCACCTCCCAGATACGCTGTACCTGTGACTTGGCAGACGACGGTCCCTGGTGGCTACGTAACGATGCAACCCGATGGCAATCTTTTCGTGGTTAAACCTAGGAGCAGCAGTGTCTCCTCCAGGCAGTCTTACAGAGTAGAGCCGGACACACCGCTGTCTAAACAGACTACTCCTAGTAATAACGTCCGCCCGAAATCCATTCTGAAAAATCAAGCTCAACCGGAAGTCGCGCCCGAATGGCACCAAAATGCTCGCCCCATTCACATTCCGCGCCCTCAGAGCATCGCTAACCCGTCTGCCAAAACTGACCAAAACTATGACTTCAGCGCTATCCTCAAAACCAACAGTGACCTTGTTTCCTACGCCAAACACAAGAACGATGAACTTCCTGATCCGTCGTCGCGAACAGAAGACGCCGACGCTGTCTCATTAAGGAGTGAAGCAAGCCAACAGAGCGCGCCACAGAAAAAGTCTGTCAAATTCAATTCTCAGGTTCGCCTGCACACAGAGGATCACGTGTCCAATGTGGTCACGCTTTCAGTCCCTACCTAACAATTGAACCATTCAATGGTTCGTTCAAGTAATGTAAGACTACCATCAAAGGGAGGTCAAGACAGCGCTGCAGTCATACATTGAAACAAACAAACACTGTCATCTGCTAGTGTACTTTTATTGTTTATATCTTAATTAGAAGAATATTTAACCAGTGGCGTATCTGACTTTCAAGGTTGTGTGCAGGGAGGGTGCTAATAGGTGTTGTTGTATTTCAAACATCGCACTGCCCCCCCCCCTTAAATCTTGATGGATCACTGTGCAATGGGGTGTGAGTGATGGATCTGTTAACTCTTTGACACCGGTAAAGGGCTTGACATTTTGTTATTGTAAATATTGTCAATGTATACACGCATTAATTTGTTAACACAAGAAATGAAAGACGGGACAAGTGAGAGAGAGAGAGAGAGAGAAGAAATGTATTTTATTCAGAGTTTTTTGTTCAAGATAAGTTTCATTTCATGATTCTTGTAAGTAGCAAGCGATAGAAATGGTAGAAGCTAGCGCTTATTCCTTCTATATATAATGATATATTGAAAGTAGTTGTATAATAATAATGATGTAATTTATATAGCGCAGTTAACAAACATAATGTAAGCTGAAAGCGCTCTAAGTGCATATCAGACATAAACAAAACATTGATAGCTATGGCCTAATCTTGTTTGTGGACCAGTTTCGGGGGGGGGGGGGTAATCTTGGAGAAGGTTTTCGTGCTGCCTTTAGGTGCTCAGTAAACACAATTCTGCTCGAGTCGGGTGTCGAACCTCGAGCCCCCTTCATAGCTAGCCAAGCCAAGCTCTCGACCACGCTTCTATCACTAAACACAAGAGTTTAAATGACGCACTCATCTAGACACATTTTAATTTGATGTAAACATTTCTTTCTACATTCTCTGAGCATGGAAGTAAAGGGGGAGGAGGGAGGAAGATTATAATCTAGAAACTTACATCCGTAGACAATGAAAACTGTGAATCTTTTAGGCGAGTTGAAAACTAGGTCATGGGATTAAATTAGCTACACGTGTTGATACACAAATACATATAGAAAAGGAGGCAAGGAAGTAGGCCTATGGGATACAACTTAGGTTAAGTTCAGATAGCTTCAACAATGGAATGCTGCACTTATTGAAGGCAAGCCATGCATTATCAATCGAAGACGCCATTTAGTGGGGCAAAGAGAGAGAGAGACAGACATAGAGAGAGAGAAAGAGAGAAATAATGGAACATGGAGAGAGAAAGAGAGAGAGAAAGTAACTAAATAAAGGACAAAGAAATCAAAAAAGAGATCACAAACAGAGAGATCAGACGAGAGAAAGAGAGAGGGAGAAACATACAAAAAACCCAAACACAACATTGCATATTAATTAAGAAGCGAGATGAACATTTATTACAACAGGAAATAAACCAATTAACATAATTTATTAGACGATATATCTTATACGGTAAGTAGACCTAAATGATAATCCTCGTAGCCTAATACATTGACATTCACGTTTCCACGCCCTGTGAAGTGATCAAGCGCTCGCTAATATTTCCTAGATATGAATGTGATGTCAGCCATCAGCATAGAACTAAGATCTATAATAATATAAGAAAAGCTTTAAGGCAATACTGCAAGAGACCAACACTTACGTACCGTGTCCTGTGTGCTGCTGACTTTTCAATGTGAGGATTTCATAACCATCTTTGAATTGAGAATGGGCATAACTTGAGCCATAACAGGCACAAGTGGGATTCGAACCTACTTAAGTAGGGGACTGGTCCTACAGTGAGACCTACTTTGTAGGTAGCGTGCACCAGGCCTTCTGACATGCTACCACAGGGTACGGAGATATATTCATGTTACTTTTATTACACTGTTAATATTCAATGACCTGATTGTTATAAAGATATGGTTCAGTTTGAACCTGGCCTAACAGATCTTATTAAATGATTATCTATTAATGGATGTCAAGGATCAAACACTCATTCAGATCCATAAAAAGTAATAGCCCTTAAGGAAAGCATTATTTGTTCAGCCTTTTTTCTAGTGGTGCTGGGGGGGGGGGGTATTCTTCTTATTTTTTGTTCCGATTTTTCGGCGGGCCGGATAACACCACATTGAGGGTCACATCAGGCCGGCGGGCGTATTAAGAGGACATCGCTGTGTTACACATTTTAACTCATAATAGTTCTAAGGGGAAGTAAGCAGAGTGAGTAGATGAGATAGCCACGATTGTTTCCCTTGCTTCAGTCACGTTTGAAAGTCCTGTTAATAGATCCACAGTTATGTGCCAGAATATATACTACCGCAGTGATGCCCAAACTACGGCCCGCGGCCCAGATCCGGCCCGCGATGTGCTTCTATCCGGCCCGCCAAAACATTGGAACAGAATGTAAAAAAAAAAAATAAAAAAAAAATTCAAAATTTGAATGTTGAAAAAATATTCTCTTTAAGTTAGGATTCTCACTCATTCTTTGATGAATTCCATCTTTATGTTTGGTATTCACAGTAAATATTTTTTGTTTGCAAGAACACAAGTGTTGTTGTTTTTTTCAATGGCGATAAAACTAGATAGCTATTTTTAATTCTTGGAAAATTCCGCTACTGTCTTGAGCTAGCCGTGTCCTTGACAGCTTGTGTGTGCAGCACAGAGCATCATTGATGTATCATTTTGGGTCGTGTTCTTTTGATGTCAAAGCGATTGGTACCGTAGTGTTTATTGTTTGTGATTTAATGAAATGGGAGAGAAACGAAATGTGGACTCTGAATGTAGAAACTTTCAGGAAAAGTGGACAGATCTTTACTTTTATGGAATATGATAGTAAGTCAACATGTTTGATTTATAAAGAAAGTGTGGCTGTTTTTAAAGAACATAACATTAAAAGGCATTATGAAGCCAAACACATAAACACATATGGTGGCATTCTTGGTTTGAGCCGCGAAGACAAGATTGCCAATTTACGACTAGAGATTGGAAGATTGACAAGAATATAGAACAAAAAGAGACAAGAAAATGAGTCTGCGACAAGAGCCAGCTACAGAGTTGCTCACATCTTAAGTAGAGCAATGAAGCCTTTTTCCGATGGCGAATGTGTAAAAAAGTGCTTGCTAGCAGTGATGGAAGAAATGTGTCCTGAAAAGAAGAATACAGTAGAAGCTGTCAGCCTTTCTCGCATGACAATTACAAGGCGAGAGGAAGATATGGGGGTAAATCTTCATTTACAATTAAAAGACAGAGCAGCAGAATTCGAAATGTTTTCTATTGCTGCTGACGAGTCCACTGACATAACGGATACTGCGCAACTCGCGGTATTTATTCACGGTACAAACAGCAATTTTGATATATCAGAAGAGTTAGCAGCTATGAGGAACATGCATGGGACTACAACTGGAGAAGACCTGTTCAAAGAAGTGTCAACTATCATAGAGGACCTTGCTCTTCCTTGGAATAAATTAGTCGGAGTGACTACTGATGGTGCTAGAAATATGGTTGGATGTCACAGCGGAATGACAGCAAGAGTTATTAAAAAAAATGTTGAGTCAAATGGAATGGAACCCCTGCGGCTTCACTGCATCATTCACCAACAAAATCTCTGTGGAAAGGTTTTGAATCTAGACCATGTGATGATTTTCTATTTCACAGTGAAGTGCGGGGGGGGGGGGGCTGGTTAAGCCGAGGAAAGGTATTAAAACGTTTTTTTATATTTGAGACACGAAATTGAAATATTTATGACCGATAAATAAAAACAAGTGCTACAACTAAACAACCCTCATGGTTGTGTGATTTTGTTATTTTATGCGACATCACATCACATCTAAATGAACTCGACACCAAAATACAAAGGAAAGACAAAATGATTTCGCATGTGTATGCAGATATAAGCGCTTTCCAAACAAAACTGCAACTCTTCATTTAACAGGCGGAAAGGGTGCATCTTGTCCACTTTCCAACCTGTACCACTCTACTAAATGATAAGCAGCTAAATATGTCTTTTCCTAAAGAAAGAATGATGCAACTTCTGAGGCTCTTGATGAATAATTTCAGTGAAAGATTTCTGGATTTTCAGAATTTAAAAAATGAAATCCGTCTTTTTGAAAATCCGTTTGCTGCCGATGTGTCAAGTGCTCCGACAGATCTGCAACTGGAACTGATTGACTTACAAAGCCAGACATTCCTGCTTGACAAATTTCAAGTGATGCACACCATTGACTTCTACTCCATGTTACATGCAGAAACGTTTCCAAATCTTCGAAAACAAGCGCTAAGGATGATCACAATGTTCAAGCACTTATTTGTGTGAACAAACTTTTTCAATGATGAAACTGGCGAAAACCAAGTGACGTAATGGCCTCACGAATGAACATCTAGATTCAGTGCTCCGACTTGGTGTTTCATCTATGCTGCCAAATATTCAGAAAATGGTTTTGGATAAACTTCATGCATCATATTAATTTATGTAAGTAGGTCCACAAATAAAACTATTAAAAATAACTTATTGTATTTTTTTTTCTTTTTGGTGTTATGGCCCGCGACACGAATGCCGAAAATAAAATGGCCCGCAGACCAAATAAGGTTGGGCATCACTGTACTACCGTATTTCAATAAGATAAGTTACCAATCTGACAACTTACTTTCTCTGTAAGACTATAAGACGAAAAGTACAAAGTAGGTCAACTAGTTGTCACAGTCTTAGTTGACATTGCATGATCTAAAGTTCACATCATGTTAAGAGTTTAAAAGACACGTGGAATTCCTGATGTAGAAAACAGGAAGTAGAATGAAAAGTTGACTTTGAGTTCAGTCAAGTCAAGTCAGTAAGGTCTTGCTCCCGGTCCAGGAAGGTTGGACGTTTCTTCCTGGACTGGTGTATATATATGTATATAGCATGAAAGTCGATGGACTAAGGATTGTTGATTAATTATATTTGAGAGCTGATTTCATAATGTGCTTATTGGATATTAAGGTATTATTCGTATTTCAATGGATATCTATAGTTGAAGCTCCAGTGTCACTAGTAGTAATTGTTCTTATTGTTACCCGCTGAGATGCGGACGTGATTGATACTTTTGATACCGCTGTTATGCGGATAGGATTATTATTTCTTGACTTGTAGCACTAACAAGGAGTGCAGTATATTATTATTATGTTGTAAATAAACTTCATGTTGTCTGCTGAACGGACTTGAGTCAGTCGTATAGTGTTTGTCTCGTCACGTGTCTAGAGTACTTAAGGAAGTAAGAACCCAGTATTACACCATCCGACGTACACTTACACTAGTTTATTACAAAAAATTAAACTATAATATAAAATAATCTATAACTTTGTGCAGTTATGTCTGATAACTCTAACCTTATAGTTTCAAATGATACGAAGCCATTTATTATGTAACTAATAACTAGCCTACGCTAATATTACTACTCTTAAGAAAAAAAAAGACAAGCTTTTGCTGGTCTTAACCAGATAGCTTAAAAAAAAACACATAAACAACAAGGTTATAAAGAGAGTTTGTGTGAAACCTCACAGGCGGAATTTGAAAAAAGCAGTGTTTCTCAACCTTCGGCGGAAAAAAAACAAAATAAAAAAAAAACAGGCGTGTTGAGGCCTTTCACTTGACAGCTAGGGGGTCTGGGGGAGCGCTGTAAGCCCAGAGGCCAAAAACGTTTATTTGCATTCTTCAATGCAGAAAGGCATTCTCCGGATATCTACAGCAAAAGGACCTTTTGAATAATGATTTACTTGAAAAATATTCTTATCAAATTTACAAGCCTTTACTACATTGCAAATAAAACCGATTTGTTTCTTGAAAAGATAAAATACCCCACATATTTAGATTAAGGCTTTGAGGATCACCGCCGAAAAAAAAACTTTCCAAAAAAATCAAAAAACAGCCATGTTGATGCCTTTTTCTTGACAGCTAGGGGTCTGGGGAGTGCTGTAAGCTTTCCCAGTGGGGATCGAGGCGAAGTCCAGACGTCAAAAGCTTTTCTTGCATTCATCACTGCAGAAACGCATTCTCCTGGTATCTACAGCTCATTATTCATCCTATTAAAAAAGGACATTTTGAATAATGTTTTAATATGAATTTACAGGCCCTTACCATATTGCAAATGCAACCGATTTGTTCCTTGAAAAGATAAGATACCCCACATATTTAGATTAAGACTTTGAGGATCGCCGCCGAATAAAAATGTATTGGAAAAAAAAAATAAATAATAAAATGCTCATTTGTAAGTGATTCATTTTGTTCAATAGGCATTTTTGTAACTTTGTTTTGTTACAGAACTTTAATTCAAAACACTAAGCAAAAAATCTCGGAAGTGGGAGGAGAAATTAAGTGAACAAATTAGATTCTACGTTAATTTTTTTGCATTTTTAGCGGCCCCCGTAAGGGGAAAAAGCCGCTATTAGGTTTGTGCAAAATGTCCGTCTGTCCGTCTGTCACACTCAGATCTCGAAAACTAGAAGAGATATGAAAAATATTATTTCATCATTAAATCCGGCTTGAAAAGTTAAGGTGCATCGGCTACTTTTGGTTTTCTAAAAGCAAACCGTTTAATTTATAAAATTAATTATGCAAGCGATTTTTTCATAAAAATACACCAATTCTAAAACAATTACGTAAATGTAAGGGAGGCAATGTTACAATATGCTAACAAAGTTGGACAATTTTTGTGTATTTTCAGTATCACTAAGTCAAATATATTTTTAAAATGTACAGGAAATGTTTACAACAAATATAAATAATAGTTAAAGACGTTTTTTCTGGTCAACTAGCTGCTAAAATTAAAAGAAAACATTTATGTTTGTTTATAAAGGCTAATAATGCACTTTGTATGTAAATATCACGCACATTTTTTTAAATGGACTATTTATGCAGCGATTTTCGTGCAGTAGCGTAAGGTCGCAACATGATCAGGTGCTAAACCAATTCCTTAAACTTTTTTTAAAAATCAGATTTTATTTATTTTTTGTTTAGTGCCCCCATCCGAATAAAAGAAGATTATTTTTGTGCGTTTTGTCTGTTGGTCGGTCTGTCCGTCACGCTTAGATTTAAAAAACTAGAACTCTAAAAGCTATTGAAAATCGGATTTACCCTTTAATGTTCCTCCCATAACATCTCAATAGTTTTAAGTATCTAAAATTGATTGTTCTGGATTTTTTTGTGTGCAAAACTAATCAACGCTAACAAATGTTTGTTTGCTCTTCTAACTTATATTACATTCAATTTCCATGCTTAAACGTTGCAAAAACACATTATCAATAATATGTTGTTCCGTTTTTTATGTAAATAGCATATTAATGCTAAATCAAAATCTCTAAACTGACTTATATTTCATTAAGTGTAAAAATGTTCCGGATATTGTTTTATAAAACATGAATTATGCCTAATGATTGTTTGAAATCGCATAATTTACTAATATTACACTTATATTATTTGACAATGCGTCACTATAATTTGGTTATCAATATCAAATTGTTCCGTATTTTCATCTTTAAACAAATTTTAAAAATATCGACAATAGGTTGTTCAGGGCTTTAAAAAAAAGTAATTTACTAAAATTGATTAATGAAAATTACTTTTTAGACTTAATTTTCTTGCTGAAACATAACATAGAAGTTTTGTAATCGATAAAGAATGTTCCGGATTTTGTTTCTTACAAATCGTCGCCAGAAATTTCCGAATTTATTTAAAAATCTACTAACGCCAAATAATTGTTTGAACTCCCTCTTCTAATTAATAAACAAATAATCTTCTCATTTACAAAATAATGTTTTTACGAATTTTTTGTGAAAAATATTTTAACTCACTTCTCTCTTACAGTACATTTAACTTTCTACCTAAAACATTAAAAAATCTAATTATCTTTAATATAATGTTCCGATTTTTAAGGAAAACAGAATCCAAACACCAAAGTAAGGTATGAAAATCTCTCCACATGGCTGTAGTACATCTAATTTTTATACGAGACCATCCAAAAAATTTAATTAACGGTATTACATTTATCTGAAATTCTCTTTTTCTTTTACTATTTATACAAACATCCGGAAAATCCATTATATAAACTTTTCAATTGTGTTCATACCTAAAAATTATTGCGATGTTTTGAAACGTAGAATAAAGGTTAATCAATTTTTAATAACTTTTAGTTGTTGTTTTTTTTATATCAAGATGACGGACAGACCGACTGACGGACAAAACGCAAAAACAATGCGGCTTTGATCCTCTTTAAATAAATTCTATTAGAACTCAGTGCACCAATGTCTATGAACCCTCGTTAAATATCTCGTGTAAATAAAGACATTTTTTTATGGTACCGGTACTACTACCCTATTGTGAGGTAATGGAATTTTTTTTCTTTGACGTCATATGAATGGACTCTTTAAATGTAATGCTAAAAGAACGCACTCTGTGCACCAATGTCTGTTAACCCTCAAAAAATTGCTCGTATTGATGAAAACATATTTTAGTCTAACTAAGCCGTGTGACGTAGTGTTTTTTTTCCTTTGACGTCATATGAAATGAATTCTTTAAATGAAATGCTAAAAGAACGCACTCGGTGCACCAATGTCTATGAACACTCTATAAATGGCTCGTATTGATGAAGGGGATTTTTAGTCTAGCTAGGCCGTGTGACGTAGTGTTGTTTTTTTCCTTTAACGTCATATGGAATGAATTCTTTAAAAGAAATGCTAAAAGAACGCACTCGGTGCACCAATGTCTATGAACACTCGATAAATAGCTCGTATTGATGAAGGTTGTTTTAGTCTAGCTAGGCCGTGTGACGTAGTGTTTTTTTTTCCTTTGACGTCATATGGAATGAATTCTTTAAATGAAATGCTTAAAGAACGCTCTTGGTGCACCAAAGTCAATGAACACTCGATAAATGGCTCCTATTGATGAATGCGATTTTTAGTCTAGCTAGGCCGTGTGACGTAGTGTTTTTTTTCCCTCTGACATTATATGGAATTAATTCTTCAAATGAAATGAAAAAAGAACTCGGTACAGTAATGTTTTTAAGCCTCGTTATGTGACTCGCGTTTAAAAAACGAATGATATCTTAATTTAGATCTAATCTAGATTTTTTAAACTAGATCTAGATTTTAGATCTAGAATTTCTCGATCTAGTTTAGACTAAAATAGACTAGATTAAGATGTGGAATTTCAATTTCTAAACTTAAAGTGTAAAAAAAAAGTGTAGATTTTCATCTCCAAACGTTTTGATCAATATTGCAATGTTATAATATACTAAAACTAATCTACTATTTTTTATTTAATTTAAATTTAAATTTACGGTAATTGAATCTTTGAAACATTATTAGGCTTACTTTTGACCATCAAAATTAAATCACCTCTTGAATATTATTTGCGAATATGCAGATCCGACAAGGATCCGACTTCGACGGGGGCCGCCTCTGAGTTTGTGTAACACAAACTCTCTTTGTAATCTTGTTAGAATTTTAGCATATATTGTAAGTTATAGCGGAACCTTCGATATGGGTCATGGACAAATCATAGTTTGTGAAAAAAATTAGTTGAATATTTATATAATAAAAGCTTCATATTGATTTTTTAATCCATTTGTATATTATGTCGCACACACCCTAATCTCAAATTTTATCATTAGTAAATATAAATGAAAAAGGGTTGTACTAGGTGGGAGGGGCGAGACTTGCTATTGCCTTCCGCCCATCGGACAAACCAATACTTTTTTTTTGTATTATAGTTAAGAAATTACTAAATATAAAAAAATCTGACACCAATATAATTTTAAATATGCTATAAATTACATTCTTTTATCGAGTCGCCCCACCCCCTATTCTTTCATACCAAATGCAATCATTAGCAGAAATCATAAAAAGGAGCGAGGATTAACGTTTTCACTCTACCGCCCTCTCCCCTTTCCAGACGAAAAAATGACGTCAAATGATTGACTTGATTTGTCCATGAAAATAGCACCGCCTCCCCCCGTTAAGAGGGCTAGAGTGGTTAGGGCAGTAGAAGCAATCGCCCCCCCCCCCCAAGCCTCCTCACCGAATCGGCTAAGATCCTAGAAGTGTAGCGACATAACATAAAAAAATATATATAGTAATGCAACTAATTTTGTTCAAAAACTATGATTTCTAAATAAAAGTAGGACCGCCCCCCCCCCATTCAAAGGGTTTAGGTTGGAAATTCAGTAGATTATTCGCCCCACCCCACCCAATTGGCTGTTAGCCAACGACATTTTATAAAAATCAGTTAAAATATAAATGACAAGTTTCAATTATATAGATATTTAATTGATTCCGTTAACAAGCTGTGATTTCTACAAATAAATTGGTCCGCCCCCCCCAACTCGAAAGTTTATGGTGGTTGGGGGGCGGGATTGATGCCATCGCCACCTCCCCACCCTACCAAATAGGCCAACTACTAGGGGGAGGGCGAAATAATCTAAAAAATAGGTTGAAAATATAAATAATTAGTATATATTATTAAGATAACTAATAAATTCGTATGCGAATTGTGTGATTTCTTTACTAAAATTCGTCCGCCCCTACCCCTTCGGGTGTGGGGGAGGGGGGGTCAGGCTATGGGGGGGGGCGATCGCCTCTACCGCCCCCCCCCCTCTCCTGGATCCGCCAGTGGTCTGACATTGGTTCCTGGATACCAAAACTAGCGACTTCACAGAAACTCTAATACTTGTCTTTTTATTCTCAATAAATATTTATCCTAGTTATATTTGTCACGTGTCCAACACTCTCAGGATACATGCGACCTTAAAAGTATCCAATGTGTGTCATAAATTAAAAAAAAAATTCAGTTTAATTTTAGTGTTGAAATATATAGAGAAAAAAAGAGCAAGAATCTTACAAAAATACCAGATTCTTATTTTATCTAGAGGAAAAATACATGCAAGTACTTTATCGCTCTAAAACATGACGCTGTTTTAAGGAACACGTGTGTATCCAGAAGATTAACATTGAACTATGTAGATACAAACATTAGGACTAATATTAATCAACACGAAAGAGAGATTACAGTTTTATTATTTTAAAAAAATCTCTTGGTGGCCTTGAACCGTGGGCCGCAGTAACATACGACCTTTACAACATCTGCCTCAATGATCGCAAGGGGGGGGTACTTTACTTTAATTGGTAGACTATCTTTTAAGATGGATAGATTAGTTTCAAACACGCCTGCATTATGGGCATTTTCATGATAATGTCAAGGATACGAAATGCAATCTTAATCTTGTCCACCTCAGAAACAAATGAGCTACGGACGGAAGAGAAATTAAATTTGATTCTGCGGTGCCAATAATAATAAGGCTTTTTTTGTTTTCGAGCCCTAAGATTAATAGGGCATACAGTATTTCACGTGTCTACGCACTCCTAGCTGTGACCTACATATTTTCCCACTTTTTCCGATGTACCTATCCCAAGATATTATTGATTGAAGAAAGTAAAGATGAAGTGATAGAAACTACAATGGAGAGTGTACAAACGATGAAGTTCAAAATGAACTATTCTAAGGAACCTGTAATAGTATTCTTCTCTTTATAGGCAAAGCTTTTTTTGTAGTACCATTTCATGATATTAATTAAAATAATTGATGAGAACATTATTATCAGGAATTTTTATATTAGTATTTTAGCATAAAAAATATAATGATTTCTATTTAGGAATATTTAAGAAATAACACTGATTACAATTTTTAAAAAAGTAACGATTTGAAAACATGAAAAGACTTCAAGAGGCATATTAGAAGATATTTTGAAATAAATAAACTAAGCCAAAGTTAAAATCAAGCTTAAAAAAAAAGGAGGCGCTTGGTTTCCAGGGTTCGAATCCTGGTAAAGACTGTGATTTTTAATTTCGTGATCTTTTGGCGCCCCTGAGTCCACCCAGCTCTAATGGGTACCTGACATTAGTAAAGGCGGTTGGTCGCAACTATTTAAATAGTTGTATAGTAAAAATGTTCTTAATCTAAAAGCGCCGCTTTCATCAATAGGCGATGACGTCATTTGCGTTATTTTATTAGTGTGCAGTAGTTGCTATACCCTTGTCGCTTCGTCGTATTTTTTCATATGACGTCAAAAACGTTTCTTCTTGGTCGTTTGGAGCATTCACGCCATGTTGCTCGACTGAAGCAGGCTGTATCTTTTGAGTTCTTGAATTCTCCGTATGTCTTTGGTACTGGATAGCCTTATCGTTGGCCTTGGCAGTAGCGGCCTTAGGGGGTGGCAAGTGTGTGACTGCGTGGTTGGATTTAGCTCTGAGAATGTCAAATGGTAGCACAACGAATAACATGATGCAAGAACAAATTAGAAAATAAAAACTGCATTAGCGCGCAGTCTTAGTAAACATTCTTGCAATCGTACAGTACCTTGAAGAAAACAACACCCACATATCGTGGGAGAACAGAAAAACAAACGAACAACAGCACATATCGTGGGAGAACAGAAAAACAAACGAACAACGATGATGGCCATTTATCATTACCATTAGTCACATGCCGTTTCATTGTATAAATGTCATCGAATTAAATCCGTAGTTTAATTCAAATCATCATACACATCATTTATTAGTTTATGTACACTTGGGTGTGCATGGTGTGTCTGTTAGGCTGAGCTTTGGGACTTAAATAATAAATTATAAATTATAAATATAAATAAAATTATAAATTAATTATAACACACACACACATTACAATTAATATTACTTTTAATACTTAGACAATTTATTAATTTAGTAAATTAAATCCTAAGACCTGGCAGATTTTATGGGGGCTCGCCAATGTATTATGTTATAGTATATTTTTCAGATTCTAGACACCTGTTTGTGTTACTGTGATACTCAGTAAAGTGCTCCGTGATTGTACCTTGTTTACACAGGATAAGCACTGCAATTTTTTTGTGGGAGATTTATCAATGTCATTATGACATAGTATTGTTGCTAACATTGTATTTTGTATGTAAAATATTTCTTTTATATACATTAATAAGATACATTTTTTGTTGCATGCCAAACTGAGTTGAATTGGTGGACCTATACTGGAGTTGTGATCTGCTTGGCGGGGGTTCTCACGTTGTCCTGGTGTTACCAGCTGTTCCTTGTCGCCACTACTCTATCTCCTTGGTACTGAGTTATCGAATGTTTCTATAGTCTCCTCCTAGTTTTCATGTTGTATTCACTAAGACTCACACAACGAGCTATAAAGGGGGCTAATTCATGCTATACCACATCAGTACAATTTCTTTACCGTGTTCGATAGCAAACAAAAAAATTAATTATCAATAGTTAATAAACTAATTGGTTATTTTTTTTTTAGTAATTCTTGTTTTGTCAGGCAAAAGAAAAAAAAAAGAAAAATTTCAGCTTGTTCCGAGATTGAGTGTGGGAGAAATAACGTGTACGAACTTTTACCAGACAGGCAGACAGACAGGCAGGCAGACAGACAGGCAGACAGACAGGCAGAAAGGCAGGCAGACAGGCAGGAAGACAGGCAGGCAGACAGAATGAATATAAGTTTTGTAAGACAAACTCGAGCAAGGAGTAATAGGACTGCAAACAGATTTTAATAAGTTTATGATTTTATTGTAATTTTCGAAATAATTATGAAATGTAAACTAAAAATTATTTCAAGAATTCTTACCGCTAAATATAAACAATAAACAAGATAACAAGAGTTTGCGTAAAAACACAAACTCCTGGTTGGTCCAAATTGGTTAACCCATGGGTCCATTATTTACTAAGCAATGCAGATACAAAGGCAGGTTTCGATATTTTTATCACTATTATCAGAAACTATGAGCTGAAAACAATCAACAACTTACAGAATGTACATTCAGAGAATGATTGCCTACAATAACTTACAACTGTGAAACAAAAGTTGCTTTACGTCGCCTGTCGGAAAAAGACCACCAAAAACTTTACATCATTTTCTACAGCTAGACAATGATATGTGTTAAGGCTTCCGCGCGGTGTTGATTCTTTGAAATATAACTAGTGTAGATCTACGTCTGACTGGAAGAAACACTGAACTCAAACTACTTCAGTAACACCGGCGAAAGGCCGAAACAATCAAATATGTATTCGACGCTGATGTTGGTCTACAAATATATTTAATAATCACGAAGGGATAGTCCGATGTCAGCTATGTCCGTAAATCCGTATATCTATTCTACTGCTCTACAAGAAACGTCTTCCTTTTTGCGTCGCTTAGAGCGTTCTTGTTTTTTAACCCACTTTACGTCATCGTCGCTAAGTAAAACTTTACCCTATTCCCGAAACAAATAACTAATTCCTAATCATGTCATAACATATGGACTAATTAATTAAACAATCATCTAGTTAATGGGGGACATTTAGTTTGTGGTGTTAGTGAATAGCGTATATTTCATTCCTGGTCGCTGGAAGAAACCATTCTATGTGGATTAAGGTCCCAATGATTTTCGTTCGACTCTATTTGGACATGTACAGGTGTACATGAAACACTATTAAATAAAGCGAGCAGCTTATGAAATATTTCTTTTAATAATATGTTTCGGTTAGTGAATAAAATATATAATATAATTTTTAAACAAAATAAGTATTTTCGGTCAAATGTTAGTAGCTACTACAAATATAAAGACTTTTTTTTTTACTAATCTTTGGATCACAAAACAATCAATAATATATCATTGATAAATTATATAAGTATTTCAATAATTAAAGAAACCAAAAGATTTTCTGTCAGACCAATAGTACAATTTTCAGCATGCTATAAAATATGATGAGATCGGATTTTCTGAGATCTGAACATGACAGACAGACAGACCAGCTGACAAACAACCCTCACAAAACTAATGGCATGTTTTCTTGCTTTTGCCGTTGGCTTATTTTGAACCTATAAAACGTAGTCAATAAATTACAAGCAAGTATTATTGTTTTCCTAAACGGTGTAAACGCCGTCAAGATCTCAAGAATATTACAAAATTATTACACATTGTTTTATTTTACAAAATATTTTATACAAACAATAAAAATCTTAAAACATTACTATATTATGAAATATGTATTTACACAAATAATTGGGCATGTATATTACAGTAGTCTCTGACTATCGATTGTAATGACTGGTACTCGAGCAGGAGTCACTCTACCAGGTTGTACACTATTCCAATGAATTTTCGATCGATTAGCAGATGCACCTGTTTCTGTTGAGCGGATATGAATTTGATTCTTGTTTGGAGAGTGAGCATTTCTGTCTTTAATAGGCATGAAGGCGCTATACTGACTGTCAGGGCTCTTGATGATTTCTTTAGAATGTTGACACTCGTCAAAAAAAAGAGAATGTTCTGACTCCTGGGGGAATTCTAGAATGTTCCCATTATTTTTTGCAGACTCGTTTGGACGGATTCCCGAATAGCTGTTGTTGGTTGAGAGACTTTGCTCTTGGTGGTCTGAGTTTAAATCCGTACTCAGCCATCGACCACTGTGTCTGTCCACCTCAAAAGACTTGGTACCAGACAGAATGAGTTCCTTTCGCCTCTTTCTTTCTGCCCTGGCAGTGCGGGTCTGTCTTTGCTTCTCTAGCCTCTGAGAGTACTTAATATGTGAATACAAGTGAAGGACTGGGTCACGCCTAGACTGACAGGGTGTCTTTGCCTTGTCATGGTCTACACCTCTTGTAGCGGCTCTGTTCGGTGATTGACATTTGTCACTTGCGAGTGACAGATTGATAAGTTTGCCAACAATCGGTTCCAAGTTTGTTTGCTGAGGAGACATCTTTTATCTTGCCATCTGGTCATCTAGCCATCTGGTCATCTAGCCATTTGGTCATCTTGACATCTGTTCATCTAGCCATCTGGTCATCTAGCCATCTGGTCATCTAGTCATTTGGTTATCTTGAAAAAAAAGAAGATATAAGCTATTAAAAGTTTGAACGTTAAGTAGAATTAGTCGACCCACGGCGTAGCATACGCCGTTATTTTGCAGGGCCGGCCTTATGCCCCTATGTGACCGCAGTGGGCCCCGCACTTTCAAAGGACCCGCGCTAATTCTAGGTGTAAATTATTAAATTAAACCATTTTATAACTTATAAGAGAATTCCCGCGGCCGCCTGATTTACCAGTAGCTCCTTAAAATTTCCTGAAATTGCAAAATATACGAAAAAGTATTGGAAATCACCGGAAATTATTAAAATATTTTGAAAACTCCAAAAAAAAAATTTCCTGAAATATTGAGACAAAAATTTTAATTTTGGGGTGTCATTAAAAATGCGATAAAAAAACAACCTGCATTATGCGATACCCGTTATTGTGGAATCTGGTGAAAGAAGCTTCTCGCGCCTAAAACTAATGAAGAATTACTTATGGTCAACAATTCTCGAAGATAGATTGAAATATCTGGTAATTCTTGCTATTGAGCGTGATCTATGTAGGAAACAGAATTTTTATGATATACTGTATGGCTCGTAAGGTAATTCTGTACGTAGTAAAGACAAATTTATTTTCTAATACAAACTCTTAATTTTCACTTATTATCCGTATCCCTACCCAAACTAGGCCCAGCAAAATCCGTTTAGCATAGAACCCCACAAAGGTTGAGTCCCACCCTGCTATTTAGTGACAGGTGAATACAGAGTAGATTACTTGTTCTGAACTCCCCTCTTTTTTTTTACTTGAGGTATTTCTAGTCCGACATTCAGAGATAACGAGTGATATTTCCTTTACTTCTTTTTGTCAAAACTGTTGAGCGATGAAGAGAATTATATATATATAGTCAACCTACGGCGTAAGATACGCCGCTATTTGCAGGGCCCACCATAGGCCACTGCCACCTAAGCGACCGCAATTGGCCCCACACATAGGACCCGCGCTAATTTTAGGTGCAAATTATTAAATTAAATCATTTTATAACTTAAAACAGATAACAGTCGGCCCTGCTATTTAGTGACGGGTGAATACTGAGTAGATTACTTGTTCTCCTCCCCTCACTCTTTTTTCGCCGCTAAAACTACGTGGGGTAGAAATAAAAAGAGTGATCTTTCAATGACTTCTTGGTCACAACGGTTAAGTCCTGGCCTGCTATTTTGTGACGGATGAATACTACTTGTTCTCAGCCCCTCACTTTTTTTTCGTAGGGTAACTCTATCCGTCCGACTTGGAGAAATAAAAAAGTGATCTTTCTTTACTTCTTCTTCTTGTTCAATCTCTTGAGCCATGAAGAGAATTGTATATATAGATACTTCACGTTAAAGCCCTGAAACAATCTACCGACAAAATAAATAATTTTGATTAAAACATTTTTTACGAATTTCAGAAAAATAAATTTTAAATCTAAAAAAACCTGTTTATTTTATTAAAAAAAAAAAGAGAATCATGATACAATAAAGCTAATTGGGTAATAGTAGTTTTTATTATGCCCATGCCCGGCCCGGTTCTTTCAGATTCTTGTGTTGTCAGGTAAAAGACATAAGTGTGCACAATTTCAGCTTGATCCGAGATTGGGTGTGGGAGAAATAAAGTTTACGAACCCTTTGACCTGATAGACAGAGTGAGCTGATATCAGGTTTGTAAAAAAATTACTTTATGCTACCAGCGAAAGGATTTAGAAATCTGATTCTACGGTTCTTAAAGTGCACAAATATAATTCTAAAGTTTATTAAAAATACTAGTCTGTCTAAATCAATACTTCTGAATTCTCTACACTCGATATTTAAAAAAAATACTTTCTATTTATGGATATGCCTCCATGTCTGACAATCTCCAAGAGTGTTGCACTTCTGTTTAGAAAATGTATCTATCATGGGCGTAGCCAGGATTTTTTTCTCCCCCCCCCCGACCCCCCCCCCCCCCCCTCCGCGAATTTTTTTTTTTTTTATATGTATTTATGTGTGTGTGTACATAATCTTTATTGCATTCCGACCCTTCATTCTTTCGGAAGACGTTTATTGTGCCCTAGTAGATTCCCCGCCATTACTAGCAAGGGGGTCTGGGGGAGCGCTAGAAGCTCCTCCAGCGCGGGCGAAGCCCCGCCGCTAAGCACTAATTTTGATATAGAAAGCCAACAAAAGGCATATTTTGAGGTATCTACAGTGCATTTTCCTGCTATTAAAAAGTTTTATTTCAAAAACCTAATGTGCTATTCTTATCTTACTGACTTAGACCCTCCCGCGCCGTTTTGCGCATTTGTAGTCAGCTGTTTCCATAAAATTGTAGATTCCCTGCCATTACCAGCAATGTGGTCTGGGGGAGCACTATTTTTGATATTGAAAGCCAACAAAATGCATATTCTGATGTATCTACAGTGCATTTTCCTGCTATTAAAAAGTTTTATTTCAAAAACCTAATGTGCTATGCTTACTGACTTACACCCTCCCGCTCCGTTCGGAGCACTTGACGTCAAGCTGTTTCCATAAAAATCTGTCACTGGTAATGTCTGAAGCCTCTTCCCACCTGCCATAAGGACCTCAATGAATGAGTGGCGTCAAGTTGTACTAGGATATCATTGCAACTCTTCTTATGCGTAACTCATTTTGTCGGAGAACATGTCCCGCAAACCTCAAGCGTCGCTCTCTCACAATCTTACTATGGAGTCGACTCCCAGTTCGGCATAGGATTTCCTTGATTTAAACCCGATCTCTAAAACTGACTTCTAAAATTTGTCTTAGCCATCTTTGTTGAGCCTCATTTAGTGTTTTTCAATTTCGGCAGATGACTTCACTGCAGTTTATTAAGGGAGCCCTGCCACTGGTAAAAATGTGTAATCTCTCTTGAATACGCTCTTGGAATTAAGTGACTGTAGACACCAGTAGTTTGCTTTAGATTTTTTATCGAAAAGAGAAGTTTTATCGTCAAAATCATCTGTTTGGGGTTTTCCACCTCAAAATGCTCTGTAGGGGGGATCTTAAACTCAAAACCATCTAAAGAGGTTTTAAACTTTTAAAAAACGCCATCTGTAGAAGAGGGGTTTAAACTCAAAACCCCCGATTGGATTGGCTACGCTCAAATAATTTTAGTGTGTATTTGCTTTTTTTTTTATATTCAAGAGGTCTTTTTTAGCATCAAACTCCTCTGAATGGGGGTTTAAACTCAAAACCCCTTTTGGCAACGCTCATAGCATTTTGAGTGCGTAATTTGCTTTTTTTCTTACACTGAAGATGTATTTTTTAGCCTCAAACCCCCCTGGCGGGGGAGTTTAAACTCAAAACACCTTTGGCTACGCTCATAGATTTTAGAGTGAGTAATTTGCTTTTATTTATATTGAAGAGGTACTCTTTAGCTTCAAACTCCACTGGAGGGGAGTTTAAACTCAAAACCCCTTTGACTACACTCAAAACATTTTGAGTGTTTAATTTGCTTTGTTTTTATTATTTATTATTTTACCTTCGAACCCCGCTGAAATGGGGTTTAAACTCAAAACTAAGTCAAAACCCATTTAGCTACGCTCATAACATTTTGAGTGCGTAATTAGCTTTTTTTTATATTGAAGAGGGGGTTTATCGTAAATTTTGGAGGGGGTTTTAAAATCAAAATCTTCCTTAACTGTGCTCTTGGAATTAGGGGATTTTCGTTTGCATTTTTTTTTGTTTTATAGAAGAGGGGGAGTTAACTGCAAAAACCCCAAGTAGGGGGTTTAAAACTCAAAACCCCTGGTAGGGGGTTTTAAACTCAAAACCCCTGGTAGGGGTTTTAAAACTCGAACCCCCCTGGTAGGGGGTTTTAAACTCAAAACCCCCTGGTAGGGGGTTTTAAACTCAAAACCCCCTGGTAGGGGGTTTTAAACTCAAAACCCCATTGGTTGTGCTGGGGCAAGTGATGGTTTAGTATTAAAATTTCACCTAAAATAAACAAAATCAAAGCCAAAAATCATTCACATAATTCCGATCCCCCCCCCCCCAGGAGGGGGAGGAGGGTTGCCCCCCTGGCTACGCCCATGGTATCTATAATATATAAATATATATATAGTTGTTAGCTATCAGGTGCAATATACACTAGTTCATTACACTACTACAACTATATACACTAGTTCATTACACTACTACAACTATATACACTAGTTCATTACACTACTACAACTATATACACTAGTTCATTACACTACTACAACTATATACACTAGTTCATTACACTACTACAACTATATACACTAGTTCACTACACTACTACAACTATATATACTAGTTCACTACACTAGTACAACTATATATACTAGTTCATTACACTACTACAACTATATATACTAGTTCATTACACTACTACAACTATATACACTAGTTCATTACACTACTACAACTATATATACTAGTTCACTACACTAGTACAACTATATACACTAGTTCATTACACTACTACAACTATATACACTAGTTCACTACACTAGTACAACTATATACACTAGTTCATTACACTACTACAACTATATATACTAGTTCACTACACTAGTACAACTATATACACTAGTTCATTACACTACTACAACTATATATACTAGTTCACTACACTAGTACAACTATATACACTAGTTCATTACACTACTACAACTATATACACTAGTTCACTACACTAGTACAACTATATACACTAGTTCATTACACTACTACAACTATATATACTAGTTCATTACACTACTACAACTATATACACTAGTTCATTACACTACTACAACTATATATACTAGTTCATTACACTACTACAACTATATACACTAGTTCACTACACTAGTACAACTATATACACTAGTTCATTACACTACTACAACTATATACACTAGTTCACTACACTAGTACAACTATATACACTAGTTCATTACACTACTACAACTATATACACTAGTTCACTACACTACTACAACTATATATACTAGTTCATTACACTACTACAACTATATACACTAGTTCATTACACTACTACAACTATATATACTAGTTCATTACACTACTACAACTATATACACTAGTTCACTACACTACTACAACTATATATACTAGTTCATTACACTACTACAACTATATACACTAGTTCATTACACTACTACAACTATATACACTAGTTCACTACACTACTACAACTATATATACTAGTTCATTACACTACTACAACTATATACACTAGTTCACTACACTACTACAACTATATATACTAGTTCATTACACTACTACAACTATATATACTAGTTCATTACACTACTACAACTATATACACTAGTTCATTACACTACTACAACTATATACACTAGTTCACTACACTACTACAACTATATATACTAGTTCATTACACTACTACAACTATATACACTAGTTCATTACACTACTACAACTATATACACTAGTTCATTACACTACTACAACTATATACACTAGTTCACTACACTACTACAACTATATATACTAGTTCATTACACTACTACAACTATATACACTAGTTCATTACACTACTACAAATATATATACTAGTTCATTACACTACTACAACTATATACACTAGTTCATTACACTACTACAACTATATACACTAGTTCACTACACTACTACAACTATATATACTAGTTCATTACACTACTACAACTATATATACTAGTTCATTACACTACTACAACTATATATACTAGTTCATTACACTACTACAACTATATACACTAGTTCACTACACTAGTACAACTATATACACTAGTTCATTACACTACTACAACTATATACACTAGTTCACTACACTACTACAACTATATATACAAGTTCATTACACTACTACAACTATATACACTAGTTCATTACACTACTACAACTATATATACTAGTTCATTACACTACTACAACTATATATACTAGTTCATTACACTACTACAACTATATACACTAGTTCACTACACTAGTACAACTATATACACTAGTTCATTACACTACTACAACTATATATACTAGTTCATTACACTACTACAACTATATACACTAGTTCATTACACTACTACAACTATATACACTAGTTCATTACACTACTACAACTATATATACTAGTTCATTACACTACTACAACTATATATACTAGTTCATTACACTACTACAACTATATACACTATTTATCTGGAAAAGATCATTTTTGAAGAACAGTATCCATAAAATTAAACTTTTTTTTTTGTCTCTGAATTGTAAACTGACCTGGACAGTCAGACAGAGTCGTTGTGTACACTGTAGCATTAAGATATCAAAGTAATACAGGAAGAATCCATCCTAGCGTTACACATATACCATACTTGATGTAGGCTAAATGTGAATCTCAAGTAAATAATGTGTTAAGTCTATTCTATTATCTTTTACAGATTTTAAAACTTAATGAAGTGTACGTGACCTACAAAGCTTATTAAAATGTAATCCATCATTCAAAGTATTCATAGACGCAGAAAGAAGCTTAAAGAACTTACGACTTATAGAAGAAATAATCTCCAGGAGTTGTAACCTTGGGGAATAGAATTTATTTCTGATGACTTGAAGTTCTACACTTCTGCAAGTAGTTAGAGTGGCTTTAACTTTTTCTTAAAACTATCTACAGGACTTCAAGCCTTTAACTCTGGAATAAATCTCTTTTAAGTCTTGTCTCAGTGGGAAACACTTTACAGGAGGTACTGACAGAGCGTTGAACGAGTTTCACTAGTCAGATGTAGTCACAGACAACCTGTCGTCAACCTCTTATCTGAGCAGATTTAACCTCACAACCCCCACCCCCCAACTACACGCTGTCGACATTCAAAGCTGTTCACTCTTTTTGAAGTCCCCCTGCGTTATTTTAAGTTTCCTTTTCTCGATCATTATCATGCTAAGAGCTTTAGTTTCCCTTTCATTCAGGGCTAGCCAAAATCGATTTAGATCTATTTTGTAGCGTTTGAGATTGTAGGAAACTACTTAGATCTATGGGTAGCCCAGGGTCTAAGTAAAGGGAAATAATTGGATCCGCATTACCTCCTAGTATTCTCGACTAAGGAGATTTAAACATTTAAATATGGCATTACATTTTGGTCAAGTCAATGAACGAAGCGACATTCATGTTTTCCTATTTTTTTTTTTTGGCATCGCAGTTGTTCTGTAAATCTTAGTGTAATCTTACCATTAGATCGCCTTTACTAATTTGTGTAGTCTATATATAAATAAATAAATATATGTATGTATATATATGTACAGAGCTTTTTTGTGACGGTACGCAAAAGAACGGGGCGTACCGGCACCTTTTTAAATGTGGGGAAACAATTAATACATTTCTTGTATTATAACGCTTATTATTAATTTATTAGTGGTTAAAGTTTGGCAATCCATCACTGAGTACCGGCACCTTTTCTTTTACAACAAAAAAAACAACACTATATTCAATTAATGTTGGACTTAATATTCGCACTGTGAAGGTATTAGAGTTTTTGTGTGCGGACTCTCTTCTTTGTTAACACTGAAAGAGTGACATCTCTCTCTCTCTCTCTCCCGCTCCTCTACTTTCCGATGCTCAATGGAATACTGGCGTCTTGTGGTCTATTCTCCCGGTACAATATGCAAGCTGATCCCGACCACTTCTGTTCAAACATTTCCTCTCCTCCAGCATGCACTCATGTGTACCATGACTAATTCAGTTCCATACCAGAATTTCTTGTTACAAAACTTACTATCAAGTAGTGTACAATTGGTCTGTCTGGTACACATTGTGTACACACTTTGTTTCTTTCACTTCCTATTTTCGGATCAAGTTGAAACTTTGCACAAAAATTCATTGGCGATGACAACACATGAATCAATCTAAAAAAAGAGCCAATAAAATTGTATGTTTTATATAGAAAAAGGGATATACATCTTGCAATGTTGAAAGATGGCAGTAATTGAGCGTTTCTTTTCCTTTTCTAAGATCTGTTGTATAAAAACGTATTTTGTACAAAGCTGACATTTACTTCCTCTGTCAGGTACACATCGTTTACACTTTCTGTGTCCACTTCTCATCCTCGAATCAGGTTGAAGCTTTACATAATTATTCATAGTCAATAACAATACGTGAATCAATAAAAAAAAAAAGAAAGAAATGTATCAATTATTGGTAATGAAGTACAAACACGTGTGGTAGATTCGCCTCTAAACATCAGAATTATACTTCCATTTGGTCTGCACTCATCGTATAACAGCTCAGCACTTTAAGGGTTAAACAGTTCAAACCCAGCTGTATCAAGAAATATGGCTGTGATTTTGTGGTTCTTACCCTTAGATAGTTATTTTTAAAAGTAATATTTTATATTATTTTTTTGTATTTTATATTATATATTTTTGTATATATAATATAGAAAAAATGAAAGTTAAGTCTCTAGTATTCCTACCTGTTTGTATAATGAAATTATCCATTTTAACTAATATACTGTTACAAATGAACAGTGATAGGTAGAGGTCAACGTATGACCCCGGCGAGATAACACAGCAGCTAGTGTTCCCTGGAATCTACATGTATCAACAAAGACAGGATGTGACGTGTCCACACGTGTTGTTCCAGGGGGACAGTTACTAATGAACAGTGACAGATAAAGGTCACTACGTGTGACCCCGACTTGATGACACTGCAGCGAGTGTTTTCTGGAATCTACATGTATAAATAAAGACAGGATGTGACGTTTCCTGACATGTTATTCCAGAGGATACTAGGAGTGTTTGTGCAACTTTGGAGAAGCGATTAGGGACTCTATATAAGCCAGAGAGTTAATGTGAAAGTCAGTCGTATGGAGTCGTGAGTGAGCCGTTACAGTCGATACAGACAATGTAAGACGTGTGCGGCTCTAGTGGAAGTGAAATGTGTACGACTCGATGCAAGTTAACTAGGGTAGAGTTAACTGGAGTGGACTACTGTCGTTAAAGTCTATACAGCGAACTACAGTGGACTTGAGCCGTTACAGTCGATACAGTCGATGTAAGACTTGTGCGGCTCTGATTCGGTAGACTTGAGTACGACTTGGTTCAGCTTTTGGAGACCTGGAGTGACACTGGGAAGTGTGTCGTTGTTCTGTTCTGTGGAATACGACTCGGTGCAAGTTGAGAAGAGATGAATTGCAACGAATTGAAGAGATGAATTGCAACGAAGTATAGCTAACTGTAAACTGACAGATATTGTACATTCTTCTACGCTACATGTTACAGCGACGAATTGTTAGAGTTAATAGTCATTAAAGTTATATGAAACTGAAAGTTTAGTCGTCAAGTTCTTTGCAGTGTTTTTATTTGTGTGCCTACTAATACTTCTAGCCAGAAGATTCAGAAATACGTAACAATACGAAGTATAAATGCTCATCAAAACGGACAAGCAGTACATTATCAATGTTGTTTGTCACTATTCAAGTAGGTTGCTTTGCTTGCTCATAAATTTCCACTCTATTTAAAGTAAGAAACTAAAGCCAGCATTCCAGGGAGGTCAGTCAGTTTATTTGACTGATTCAACAAGGAACATAGTTACAGAGAAATGGACTTGGGCTGGTTCTTATCATGAGGGTCGCATTACGATGATCGATTGACTCTCTAGCCTTGTGGACTTTCCTGTTTCAACTGGACCTTTGTCGTGACCGAGGTTTTAATACTAATTACCTTTCTAATTATAGCCCAAGTTGTCAGTAGAAACACTTTAAAATAAAACTACTTCTTGCCTTGTTTGTAAAGAAGGATGAACATGGAAAACAAATATTGTTATGCATTTCTAAAAAAAGCAATAACAAAAAAATTAAAGACATTTAAAAAAAAACCCAGCTAACTTATCCACCACTTCCTTTAGTTTGTACACTGGAGATCTAAACAGCTGAGCCATTTATAGTTTTTTTTTCGCCATTATGAAAATCTCCTCTATACATGCAAACATTTAAATATAGTGCGAGGTACATAAAGTAAAGTTTCCATTTCAGACCGTGTGGTCTATAGGTCAACTGATTTTGTGGCCAACAGTAAAAAGGGTGTCATGTGGTCAGCACAACGATCAATCGCCTTTACCTTTCCCAACGAATGTCAGGTACCCATTAGAGCTGGGTGGACTCAAAGGCGCCCGAAGATCCCGAAATTAAAAATCCCAGTCTTCACCAGGATTCGAACCCCGGACCCAGGTTCGGAAGTCAAGCGCTTTATTGCTGTAACTCTATGGCAGGCACTCAACGAAAGGCAGGTCGGCAACAGTAAACGATGTATTTAATTATTATAAGCATCAACAAATAGTAGTAGTTACTAGTTAGACTTGGACTTCTTCTATAAAGTCACAGGGAGTAATATGTCTTAAGTTCTAAGAGTCTTACTTCATACCAGAACACAGAACTGACTACCGACACATTTCCCAGTGTCGCTCCAGGTCACCCATACAGTTTTTTAGTATCACACAGGACAGCAGTCAGCACCAGACTGTCCAGACTCCTATGACCTTTTAGCCAGCTCACAACAGTCCTTCTTCCTGTCTCCACATATCTTCCACTACTTGTGTTGAATGGCGCTCTGGTGCGCACCATCGGGAACGGAGTTACAACACTGCTCCCTTCTCAGCTCTGTTCGTCCCGAACAGATTCAGGTGCCCTACAGGGTAGTGGACGTCGGTCAGTGCAGGTGGAGTCGGTCTGTGGGAGCGACAGACGGCAGGGAGCGTATTCCCCACAAAGTCATCCACACTGCTATCTCCAGTTGACCAAGTTTCTCTCGAGACGATGTCGCAATCGTTATCTCTCCATCTTGACCACTGTTGCTGGCGTTAGCAACCGGACACGTAGAGCGTAGGTGACATCTCTTGTTGTTAATTCAGCCACCTGACACGTAGAGCGTAGGTGACATCTCTTGTTGTTAATTCAGCCACCTGACACGTAGAGCGTAGGTGACATCTCTTGTTGTTAATGCAGCCACCTGACACGTAGAGCGTAGGTGACATCTCTTGTTGTTAATGCAGCCACCTGACACGTAGAGCATAGGTGACATCTCTTGTTGTTATTGCAGATGATCCAGAATGTCGTTTCAGCAGATTTTCTCGTTGAATGATTTGCAATTTAGTCGAAGGCCCCCAGGAGGTCTGGTTATCAAACAGGTCACCAAACCCAGCAGCATCTGGAAGATATGCCTGTAGGGCACGTGGGTAACGTCCAATGTGCAAAACTTCAACAGCTGCTGCATCACGTCTTACTGGTTTCCTCTGGCCACCTTCAGGGCTTCTCTCGCTGGTTATGGCCTCTGGACAAGCGCCTGTTGGGTCAAGACCTTGTTGGCAGATCTTCTGGTACTTGCCCTCTCCCTGCAAGCTCCCGTCAACACAGCGTAGAAAGCCTGGGTGTAGGCAGCAGAAATCACTTGGACATGAGCAGGTCTGTGCTCATCGTTGTGATATTCGAAGCAATCGCCAGGCTTCTTGTCGTGAGAGCCACGCTTGCACAACTCGTTATCACAGTCACTGACAGCACTACCATTATCAGCGTCTCCGAGGAGTAACGGATCGCATATTCTTCGCGATATAATAGCCATCTGTTCGTCTGCCTTGTTCAACAGATCATATATCGGTTCATCAGTCTTGCCGAGCATGGTACACACCGATTCACCTGTCTTGCTTGTAGTGGTATTCATAACAGGTACAGCAATAGCTTCCACTGCGTCGACCCTTTAATTCATCTGTTCGTCAATGTTGGTGATTCTCTCCTCCACAGCATGTATGCGTTGGTTCATAGCTAATAACTCGGTTTTGATTACCGATTCCATGACATTTATCTTGGTGTCCATGGCATCTATCTTGTCATTGACGTTTCCTAGCCCTAAGTTCAACTGTTCTCGCATAGACCCAATATTTTCGAGCATAGCTGAAAACCCATAAGTACAGCTGTCACCTGATGTTGCATATCATCCATATCTTCTGGTTCGAATGCTTACTTGGAGGTTCTCTTTACACTAGTTTGTTTTCTGATTGTTATATCTAAAAGGAGGAATTATTTTTTAAACTTTTTGCTGAAAATGTAAATATACCAAAAAAGAGGCGAAGAAAAGGCCCAAGGATTCCTATGATGATAAAGCTAAAAATGAATAGCGCAAATTCTGAGGTTTGCTTTAAAAAAAATGTTGCATTGAGAAATCATGGGTGGATCTTCCGGACACCTCTTACGTAATCTTTGTTTTTAGACACAACTCCTAACAAAACACTAGGCAACATCCAGGTCCCTAATACTGTACGATACTTCCACGCGCCCTCAAGACACTTCAATGGAATAGTTTCCATTTCTCAGCGGCCCCCGTAAGAGGAAAATGTCCGTCTGTACATGTCACAAGGTCGAAAACTAGAAGAGAAATGACAAATATTATTTCACCATGCGTAATGACTTTCAAAGTTTAGGTGCAACGGCTCTTTTTGTTTTCTAAAAACAAACCATTGAGTTTATAAAACTGATTATGCAAGAGATTTTTTCATAAAATTCTAAAATTATACATAAATGTAACGTTACAATATGTCAACAAACAAAGATTTTTTTTGTATTTCAATATCACAAAGTCGAATATGTTTATAATGTAAAAAAAAACATGTTCACAACAAATATAAATATTAGTTCACTGTTTTTTTCTGGTCAACTAGCTGCTAACAGTAAAAGAAAACATTTCTGTTTGATTATAAAGGCTAAGAATGCAATTTGTATGTAAATATCACGCACATTTTTTAAAATGGACTTTTTATGCAGCGACTTTCGTGCAGTATCGTGACGGACGGCAAAGCATGGTACTAAACGTGTTCCTCAAAAAGTCTATAAATAAATAAATAAATAAATATCTATATCTATCTATCTATATATTGTAACTCCGCTCCCGAGCATGGAGTTTAGCTCTTGTAAAGTAGAGTAATCCTTGAAGGATTACAGGCACGACATGACCTAAATTGTGCCGATGTGCCAAAAACTCAAAACTCAAACTCCCGAGCCACACTGATGGTGTGCATCACAGCGCCATTCAACACAAGGAGTGGGAGACAACTTTAGACAGGAAGAAGGACTGTTGTGGATCCGGCTAAAGTGATGGAAGTATGGTCTGTCCTTTGTGCTATCTATGAACTGTGTTGAAGACCTGGGGCGGCACTGGGAAGTGTGTCGTGGTCTGTATTGGTATGTAGGTAGGAAAGGACTGGTGTCACTTGACATTCTGGGACTTGATGGCTGAAGTCCAAGCCTGTCTGTAATGTAAATAAATACCTAGTTTATTGTTACCTCCTGCCTTTCGTTGAGTGCCTACCTTAGAGTCACAACAAAATATATATATTTATATACTATAAAGTAGAATGTAAGGCGTATGCATATACATTTCTATATGTATTGTTGTAACTCTGCCTAGAGCGAGCCCAAAGAACCTCAACGAAAGGGATAGATCAAAACAGCAGTTTAATAATAGAATAATAGTCGGATCACAAATGTGAATTAGAGTAATCACGACACTTCTTAGTAATAACAACACTTTTTTAAATCGGCCATCGTTGACTTCATCTGTTTCTCCATCCTGTCCTACGGTACACAATATCGCGACAAATGACAGTGCGCAATGTAGAGTCATAACACTGCCCCCTTCTTAGTTATGTTCGTCCCGAACATGACCAGATTTACGACAGGGCAGCAGCATTGTCAGCGCAGATGAAGTTCTGGTAAGAAAGTTATAGTTCCACTGGAGGCCAGGCCATAAAACACACAGTCATTTTTAGCCAACTTAAGAAGGTATTTCCCTCTATACATGTTCATTAACCACATTATTAGTGTCCAGGTTCCGCTGAAATTGATTCATCTTTTATTCTTTTTGGTGAAAGCAGACGTACACACATTTGTCAAGTCCAGACCTGTTGATGATTTTTCTGGCATTTGAATTGTCCATTCGAGGTGCCGACCGTTCAGTTCTTATTAAATTTCTGTCTGCAGTTAGTACTGGTAGATAAACATTGGTCATGCCCATTGAAGCACTCATATCAGGGACATCGAAAGCAATAGTTTCACTCTGATTATAGGTCCCTCTTATAGTTTCATCATCTTTATTTTCAAGTCTGCATTTATCGTTGAGAAGGTTGTCACTTTCCTTATCTTGAAAGCTAGACTCATACGACTTGTCATTATGATCAATGACAGTGCTGCCACCACCAACACTTTCCTTGTAACTACCCGTACAGCCACAACAATGATTGGTTGATGTTTCATTCTCCGCTTTTCTAGGATGTAGCTGGCCTTCCAGTTTGTCCCTTTTATGATACCTGTTTACTGACAGATTAGACCATTTTGGTATGGTCGTATGTTCGATTCGTTTCACCTGAATGCCTTCCACACCATCATCAAGCAATGGGAACTCTATGTGTCCATATTCTACAGTTTTACTTCCAATGTTTAGAGATAAACCGAATTCCTGCATAAAATCCAGACCAAGGATGCAATCGTCGACAACATTGGCGATCAGAAAATCATGACTAAATGGTTGACTTCCTATTTCAAAATTAAGCCGTATATGTCCTAATATAGGTAACAGTTTACCACCTGCCGTTTTAAGAGTGTAGCCTAATGTATGTATGTATGTATGTATGTATGTATGTATGTATGTATGTATGTATGTATGTATGTATGTATATATATATGTATGTCACTGGCGGATCCAGGGGGGGGGGCGGTAGGGGCGATCGCCCCCCCACTCGGCCGACCTCCCCCCCCCCCCCCGAAGGGGGGAGGGCGGACGAACTTTAGTATAGGAATCACACAATTTGTATACGAATTTATTACTTATGTTGAAAATATATACTAATAATTTATATTTCAACCTATTTTTAGATTATTTCGCCCCCCCCTCTAGTATGTTGGCCGATTTGGTGGGGTCGGGAGGGGGCGATGGTATCAATCCCGCCCCCCCCTACACTTTCGAGTGGGGGGGGCGGTCCAATTTATTGGTAGAAATCACAGCCTGCTAACAAATCAATTAAATATCTATATCCCTGTAACTTGTTATTGATATTTTAACCGATCTTTATATTATGTCGTTCCCTGTTTGCCGATTGGTGGGGGGGGGGGGGGACGAATACCTCTTCTGCCCTTCCCACCTAAACCCTTTGAGTGGGGGGGGGCGGTCCGTTTTTATGGAGAAATCATAGTTTGTGAACAAAATTAGTTGAATTAATATATAAATTTTATATTATGTTTCTCCCTTTCTGGTATTTTGGCCGATTCGGTGGGGTGAGGGGGGGGGGGGCGATTGCATGTACTGCCCTCCCCACTCTAGCCCTCTAAGTGCTGGGGGGGGGCGGTCCTATTTTTATGGAGAAATCATAGTTTGTGAACAAAATTAGTTGAATATCTATATAATATAAACTACGTATTGATATGTGACCCATTGTAAATATGTCGTACCACACTCTAATCTCAAATTGTATCATTAGTAAATTTAAATGAAAAAGGGTTGTACCAGGTGGGAGGGGCGATACATGCAATCGCATTTCCCGCATCGGACAAATCAATACTTTTTCTTTTTGTATTATAGTTAAGAAATTACAAAATAAAAAAAATCTGTCACTAATATAATTTATATATACTATAAATTAAATTCTTATATCGAGTCGCCCCATACCTATTCTTTAATGCCAAATGCAATCTTTAGCTGAAATTAGTAAAGGAGCGAGGATTAATCGTTTTCACTCTACCGCCATTCCCATTTCCAGACAGAGTTTTTGTAATTTCACATGAAGTTATCATAAGTATTTTAAGAAAGACTTTGCATTGGAAAAGTTAGAATTCAAACGAAATTTTTCTGTATAAGAGTCATGATTGAGATGAGTTCTAAACTCAAATAACGTTGTTATAGTCACCTTTTCCCAACTTTTTCAATCTGATATTTTTCTAGCTAAATAAATTTGGGACTATAACTCACAATTTATACTAGAGTTTTCTTGAAAAATATTTATCGAATAAGTTTTTTTTCGGCGGCGATCCTCAAAGCAAAAATCTAAATACGTGGGGTATCCTATCTTTTCAAGGAACAAATCGGTTTTATTTGCAATGTATTATGGGCCTATAAATTCAAATTAGAATATTTTTCAAGTACAACATTATTCGAAAGGTCGTTTTTTAATAGTATGAATAATGACCTTCAGGTCAGGAGAATGCGTTTCTGCAGTGAAGAATGCAAGAAAACGCTTTTGGCGTCGGGGATTCGCCCCGTACTCCATTTATGAATAATGAGCTGTACTTGTCAGGAGAATGCGTTTCTGCAGTCAAAAAAGCAAGAAAACGCTTATGGGGTCGGGGCTTCGCCCCGAACTCCATTGATGAAGAATGAGCTGTACTTGTCAGGAGAATGCGTTTCTGCAGTGAAAAAAGCAAGAAAACGCTTTTGACGTCGGGGCTTCGCCCCGAACTCCATTGATGAATAATGAGCTGTACTTGTCAGGAGAATGCGTTTCTGCAGTGAAAAAAGCAAGAAAACGCTTTTGACGTCGGGGCTTCGCCCCGAACTACATTGTGAAGAATGAGCTGTACTTGTCAGGAGAATGCGTATCTGCAGTCAAAAAAGCAAGAAAACGCTTATGGGGTCGGGGCTTCGCCCCGAACTTCACCAGAGAACCTTATAGCGCTGCCCCAGTTGTTTTGTTTTTCGCCGAAGGTTTGAGAAATGCTGCTTTTTTAATTCTCATATTTATATATATATATATATATATATATATATATATATACATATATATATGTGTGTGTGTGTGTGTGTGTGTGCGTGTGTGTGTGTGTGTGTGTGTGTGTGTGCACGTTTATGCGTAGGGTTAGGGTTTACTGGGCGTTAGGGTTAGGGTTTGGAAAAAAATCGCCCTCCCCACTCCAAAGTTCTGGATCCGCTAGTGATGTATGTATATATGTATGTATATATGTATGTATGTATGTATGTATGTATGTAAGTATGTATGTATGTGTGTGTGCGGCGTGTGTGTGTATGTGTGTTTGTGTGTGTATACATAGGGTTAAAGTTTACATCGTATTAGGGGTATGGTTTTGAAACAAATCACCCCACCCCCCCCCTTTTTCAAAAGTTCTAGATACGCTAATGTTTAGCAGACGTCTATAAGCTCTACATAAAGTACATCGTAATAAAAATAAGTCTTGATCAACGTTTCCATTTCTCAACACAGAAAATGGAACAAATAAAACACAGAAATACACATTTTTATATTTATTTAGGCGTACTTAATCAGATGTAAACTAAAATACTCTATGTCAGAAGGTAGATAATTTAAGAATTCTAAATCCAAAAATATGTGTATGTTAATTCCCTTTCTTTCGATGTTTTTTTAAGTAGGAATACTGATTAATATAGAAACATTTCAAATCAGCAAATTCTTTCCCTCTTCAACACCTTATCTACCCCGCACCCTAGCCGATACATCCCTCTTTTCCTCTATTCCTCTATTTCAGGATTAAATTTCAGTTGGATAACTTCCGTTTATTGATGAAATCTGTTGAGATCAGAATGTATAAAGAAAATCAAGAGAATGTTTTACTAAACGAAACTAACAACTACATAAACAAAAACTTAAGTTAAAATTTTATTAATATTTTATAAATCATCTCATTCATTTCTGCCTGTGGTCCCTTCTGGGGCATAGGCCACCAACCAGCTTCTCCAGGCATTTCGGTTCTGGGCGAGTCTCTCCAACTGTCCCCATGTCTTGCCCATCTACTTGGCATCTGTTTCCTGATCGCGGTGCCATGTATTCCTGGGCCGTCCCCTCTTCCTCTTTCCTTGGGGATTCCTTGTTATGTTGGATGGAAGCCTGCGAAGGGTGTGACCTATCCATCTCTAGCGTCTCTGAAGGATGGGCTGCTGCTTTGTTCTTTGCCACAGTTCCTCATTCGAGATTTTGTCTGACCAGCTGATCATAAGAATCTTCCTCAGGCAGGTATTGATGAATAGCTGGATTTTTTCATGGTGGTGATGGTGGTTCTCCAGGTCTCTGGTCCATAAAGTAGTATTGGCTTAACAATGGTGTTACAGAGCCTGATCTTGGTGGTGGTGCTTATTTCCCTAGATCCCCAGGTGTTCTTCAGCTGATGGAAAGCTGCTCGAGCTTTACCAATGCGGGTTCTGACATCTGCATCTGTTCCCTTAATGGTGGTCTATGATACTGCCGAGATAGGTGAAGCTTTCCACCTCTTCCAGCGCCTCGCCTTGGACTGTAATGGGTGTCTTGTTGAATGTTTTTATCTTGAACACCTTGCTCTTCCCTCTGTTTAGGGTAAGATCCATTCTAGCTGAATTGTCTGCAACAACATTTATCTTTTCTTTTATAAATATGCGTTGTATTTTCAAATCTACTTTAGTACCATAGTTCGTTGCCCATTTGTTATTAAAGAATGTTTGTCATAAGGTAAAAATGTAATGCTTCCTTCATATTGAGATGAGATGCTAAAAATGGAAGAACAGAAAAAAAAATTATTATGCATTTCTAAAAAAAGCAAAGAAATAAAGACATTTAAATAAAACTATAGCGTACCTACACTTCCTTTAGTTTGTACACTGGAGACACCAAACAGCTTGCTATTTAGAGTGTTTTCGCCAGTATGAAAATCTCCAATATACATGCAATCATTCAAATATAGTGCGAAAAGGGGGGGGGGGCACTTATCGTTTCGGAAATTTGCCAACATTATCGCAGCACGTTATCACTTTGATCTTTAACCTGCCTGAGAATCCACATAGAAAAGTGGGATGTCAAGAAATTACAGTCAATAAGTGTACAGAGTTACCAATAGCTATTATTGAATTTTGTACACACAATCTAATTATCTTTCTCCCGTATCTTAACCAGGGTAGGATTGAAGTATGTGGAGACATGTGGCAGTATTTTTGTGGAGGTCCCTACACTTTTTGAAAGCTTTAATAAAGATCCACTTATGCTCCACTTATTAATAATAATAATGTTTATATCTAAAGGCCTACCATATTATAGAAGAAAGAAACAAAGTTACAAAGAAAGTTTGTATGGAAACACAAACTCAAATAGGCCAATGAAGTGGTCCACCCAGGCAGGTCAAAAGGTAGGTTTCAATATTTTCAGAAAGAACATCAGAATGAAATTCTATCAAAGATAAATAACAAAGAAGAATGGGGAAAGAAAGTTGACCGATCTTGTGGTGTACTCCAACAGTCCAGGAGACCAAGGGATAGGTGCAGTGAAGGTGAATTTGGATGTTAACTTAACAGATGTCATATAATGATTATCTAATTGATCTAATTGTTTTGTAAAGGGTCAATCTCTTATCCAAAGCCTTAAAAAAAAAATATCCTTAAAAGATATCATTTAATGGAATGTCCGCTAGTTCACGCGATAATGTGAAAAACTACGTATTAATTGTTGTTTTAAATTATGTTCCACTTATATGCATATTAAAATATGCTCTTTTTAAAAAAAGTAAACTTTTTATTTTGTAAATGTAGTAATTAGTATAACAGAATTTACGGAACTGAACAACACATTTGTAAAATAAAAACATTTTTTACGAAAAAATCTAAAATATTTTGCATAACTGCGTTAAAAATATGATAATATTAAATAGCCTTTCGTGTTTTGTACTATTAATAGTGAATAGTTGAAAAATGGTATATTTTTATGAAAAAAAAACTGCTTGCATAGTTAATTGTAAAAATTATTTTTTTTTTCAATTTTACAAAAAGAAAAAAAAAGTAAGAAAAAAAAGTATTTGTTGCATCAGAACATTATATGGTCTAAAATATCATGTTTTCGATTTTTTACAATATCTTTTCTAGTTTATGAGATCTAAACGGGACGGACGGACGGACAGACAGACCACACAAAACCTAATAGCGTCTGTTTCCCTTTCGGGGGACGCTAAAAAGTTTTTGTAAATTAAATCTCATTTATTTATAAGTATTTTAGGTTAAAAAGGTGTATTGTTTTTAGTTTGTTGAGGGTAAAGCCTATGGTAGACCACTGGCGGATCCAGAACTTTGTAGTGGGGGGGGCGATTTTTTTCCAAACCCTAACCCTAACGCCCAGTAAACCCTAACCCTATGCATAAACGTGCGTACAGCATATATATATATATATTCGATATATGAGAATAAAATAAGACTGTTTCTCAATCTTCGGTGAAAAAAAACAACAGAAAAATAAAAAAAACAGTCAAGTTGAAGCCTTTCTCTTGCAAGCTTGGGGGTCTGGGAGAGCGCTGTAAGCTTCTAAGCGTTTTCTTGCATTTTTCAATGCAGAAACGCATTCTCCTGACATCTACAGCTCATTATCTATCAGTGGGGTTCGGGGCGAAGCCCCGACGCCAAAAGCGTTTTCTTGCATTTTTCACGGCTGAAACGCATTCTCCTGACATCTACAGCTCATTATTTATCAGTGGGGTTCGTGGTGAAGCCTCGACGCTAAAACCGTTTTCTGGCATTCTTTACTGCAGTAACGCATTCTCCTAACCTACAGCTCATTATTCATTCTATTATAAAGGACCTTTTGAAAAATTTGGAAAAATAATCTAATTTGAATTTATAGTACCTAAATACATTGCAAATAAAACCGATTTTTTCTTTGAAACGATAAGTTATCCCACATAATTAGATTAGGGCTTTGAGGATCGCTGCCGAAACAAAAATTATTCAATAAAATTCAAGAATAAATTGTGATTTATAGTCCTAAATTTATTTAACTAGAAAAATATGAGATAGAGTAAGGTTGGAAAAAAAGGACTAGGAAAAGATTATCTGGCTTTTGAACTCATCTCAACCGTGACTGTTATATTGAAAAATTTCGTTTGAATTATAACTTTTCCAAAGCAAAGTCTTTCTTAAAATAGTTATGATAAATTCATGTGAAATTACACAAACTCTGTCTGGAAAGGGGAAGGGCGGTAAAATGAAAACGATTAATCCTCGCTCCTTTTTATAATTTCTGCTAATGAATGCATTTTGCATTAAAGAATAGGGGTTAGGCGACTCGATATAAGAATTTACTTTATAGCATATATAAATTATATTAGTGACAGATTTTTAAAAATTTTGTAATTTCTTACTATAATACAAAAAGAAAAAGTATTGGTTTGTCCGATGGGGGGAAGGTGATTGCATGTATCGCACTTCCACCTGTTTATATTATATAGATATTCGACTTATTTTGTTCACATACTATGACCGCATTCATTAGCAGAAATTATAAAACCGCCCCCCCCCCCCACTCAAACGGTTTAGATGGGAAGGGCAGCAGAGGTATTCGCTCCTCCCCTTCCAATCGGCCAACAGGTGAACGACATGATATAAAGACCGGTTAAAATACCAATAACAAGTTTTAATCGTATAGATATTTAATTGATTCAGTTAGCAATCTGTGATTTCTGCAAATAAATAGGACCGCCTCACCCCCTGGAAAGTTTATGGTGGGGGGGGGGCGGACTGAAGCCATCGCCCCCACCCGGCTCTACCAAATCGGCCAAAATGCTAGAAAGGGGGGGGGGCGAAATAATCTAAAAATAGGTTGAAATATAAATAATTAGTATATATTATTAACATAAGTAATAAATTCGTATACAAATCGTGTGAATTCTATACTAAAATTCGTCCGCCCCCCCCCCCCGATCGCCCCTACCGCTGCCCCCCCCTCACTACGGATCCGCCAGTGTGGTAGACGCACAGATGTATATTTACATTTATAAGGAGCATGTTACAAGCATGTTACAAGCATGTTTCAAGCAAACGCTTTGATCACGAGTGCTACCAGCAGAAGTAAGATTTAAAATGATGGCGATAAAAATGCGAAGTGAAGGCCCCTTGCTAGTTTAGGCTTCCGGCGCAGTAAACCTGTGTGTCCTCCTTTAAATCTGGCCCTGCTCTAAATGACTATTTAGCGATATAGGAATCAATACTACTTTTATATTCAAAGGAATAGAAGGTCATACTTGTTTTGGTGTTTCCAATAATAACCTACTCTCCCCCAAATTTATTGTTTAAAAAAAAAAAAAAGAGTGGTAAATGCTATGTTTTGTGACATCGGGAGGAGGGGGGTAGTTACAGTTTCCTCTGCCATTTAACTATCTCGAAATTAGGGGATGTATGCTGAGAGGTGTTATTTGGTAAGTAGTTATGGAATGGTGAGGCGTTCTCTTGCGACTACATGGTGTGTGTGGACAAGCATTATCGTGTGATTTGATGAAGTGTGTGCAGAGGTATTATAATGCGACTATTATATTTGTGTGGAGATGCGTTATCATGTTGGCCAGATGATGTCTGTGGGAAAGCGTTGTCTTGTCATTGATGTGTGTGTCAATGGCTACACATGAAGTGGGAAAGCGTTGTCTTGTCATTGATGTGTGTGTCAATGGCTACACATGAAGTGGGAAAGCGTTGTCTTGTCATTGATGTGTGTGTCAATGGCTACACATGAAGTGGGAAGAAAACATCCTAAGCTGGATGTGCGGAAATGTGATATCATAGAAGTTAATCACGGGCGTTGTAAGACGATATCGAATTACTTGATTATGCATCTGGAGAGTTAACATCTGACTCAATTAAAAGCAAACAAACAAATAAACTCCGAAGGTTGGGACACATTGATACTGAAGTGTGCGAGGCATTAAAAGCAGTAAGAGAATGTCAGTTTGCAATGAGTGTGATTGTGGGCCTGTTTAGTTGACACATGTCAATAGAATGACGATACATTACGCGGGAAAAATTTTTCTGTTCTGACGTTAGAAGGTGGCAAAGTCTAGCGTTGGACAAGACTTACTGAAATGTTTTTTGTCAAAACTTTAAAATCGATTTTATTAGCGGCCCCGAAAGGGGAAAAGACGCTATTAGTTTTATGTGGTCTGTCTGTCCGTCCGTCTGCCCGTCCCGTTTAGATCTCGTAAACCAGAAAAGATAGTGAAAATCCGATATCATAACATTTTAGACCATTCAAGTTCTGATGCAAAGGTTACTTTTTTTTTTTTTTAAATTTAATTTTTAAAATGAAGTATGCAAGGAGTTTTTTTATAATAAAAATAAACCATTTCTACAACTATTCACTATTAATAGTAAAAATATATTTTCATATTATCGCGTAACTGCAGCGCTGGCCATGGAACACTTAACTGGAGGAATTTGTTTTTTTTTTTTTATGAAATGTTTTTTTTCCTTGAGGCTTTGAATAAGAGATCGACCCTTTACAAAACAAATAAATCAATTAGATAATCATATGACATTAATTTGGCCAAGTTCACATTAAACTTCACCTTCACTTATCCCTAGGTCTGCTGCACCGTTGGGGCACCACACAAGATCTGTAAACCTTCTTTCTCCATTCTTCTCTTTCATTTGTCTTTGACAGAATTTCATTCTAATATTCTTTCTGAAAATATTGAAACCTGCCTTTTGACCAGCCTGGTGGACCACTTCGGGGGCCGAGTTCCATTCAAACTATTTTTGTAACTTTACTTCTAACGTATTTCACAAAAATTAATGTTAATATGTAATCTTATGCACGACTGACCTGTGCTGTGCGATTAGAAATATTTTTTATCAAATATTTTTGTTTAGCATTTAGCTTTCTTAACGCTACCAAAGTTGTGAAAGGGGAAGGAAACAAAGGGTTTATCTTGGTGAATGTTTACGTGATCGCTCAAATTATACCAACACATCTGTCAAGTACGATTTCTTTCCTTATTCAAAATGTTAAACATAATAATTAATGACCAATATTTAAGTTTGATTGCGGAAAGTTAAATGACTAATTGATGAGCCTACCACTGACTACTGGGAGGAGAACATTTAAGATGCAGAGAGGACTTTCAAAATCAATATATTGCAGTAAATCTAAGGCAACGAAGGGAGGTAACAATAGACGCGATGTATTTATGGACAGTTATAAAATACACAGTGAGACATGGACTAAAGCAATCAAGTCACAGGGAGTCTTGCCTTAAGTCCTTTTCTACCAGTCCATTACTAGAGACCACCGACACACTTCTAAGTGTCGCTCCATGTCCTCAATACAGTTCACTGGTAGCACGAAGGGCGGCTCTTAGTCCCAGACAGTTCAGACTCCTATAACCTGCAGATCACTTCAGCCTGATCTCAAATAGTCTTTCTTCTAGTAACCATGTCTTCTGCTATTCGTGTTGAACGGTGCTCTGATACGCACCTTCAGTGTCGGCGCGGGAGAAGCAGGATTATAACAGTATCTTACAGAAATAGCGATGTCATTGTCTCTCAATTACATGGCAGATTTATTTTGTAAATGTCAACATGTTTCAGTCTTTAATCTGCAGTCACTTTGCCTGTAACAATTGTTCGGTCATTATCGAAGTTGCGATTGATAAAAAATATTTTAGAAGTTCTATGCCATAGAGCAGGCAGGCTTCACTTGATGTCCTTACCATTGAACAAGAGACAGCACTGGTTTCTGACTTTCTTTCTCGAAAAGTAAGGACAATAAATGGTGTATGAATACATGTTAGACCTAGTTACTGTTAACTGCTGTACATAGAATTAGTTTATAGTTTTTATCATAGATGTATTTTTGGTATGTAAATTTTATATAATGAGAAAAATAACTACTAAAACATTTGTTTGTTGAGGCTTAAGAAACCATTAATAATGGCTGAATCCAGCGTTATGGCACTATTAATTACAAAAAGGTACACTAGTTGCATTGGAATATCGTTTGGTAAATGTACCGATACACAGACTATTCTATGTTTTGTCGCACACTAAATTTGTCTTATTAGGAGGGAGGCCCACCAACATATTCTTGAACCTGGGCCCACGGGTACCTTGCTACGCAACTGGTTCCCTGTACAGTACGAAATACTTATCAGGACTATATTTTTAATAAGCTTTTTGCTCAATAAACACAACAATGTTTAGGTCACAATGGATTAGTGCATCTGACTCAAGCGATTCAGAATAACTGGTTAGAGTAGATTCACCAAGTAACGAGTGCCCCTTTAGTTCAACAGCAGAGCCGGTTAGACCAAAGACATGGACACTTCCAACATGGCACAATATCACACAATACAGTTGGCCATTTCTGTACAACATAGCTCATTGAAAGGCAACATATTTCCAACGACGTGCACAAGCCATAAATATAAATACTGCAGGCTTCTTGCATTGACTCAGCTGTTTACACAGTGTTCAATACAAAACACACATACAGCGCAAATATGTAAACACATATCGATTGCACGAGTTTTACCTCTCCATGTACACACACACACACACACACACACGCACTACTCATGTGTCATGTTTTCTCGCTCAATAAATTTCTAATGGACCTTCACATTCACACATTTTTATTCGTTTTATGGATCGCTGGTTAAATTTTGTTCTTGTTTGGAATATGGGATCAGAATTGAAGACTTATTTAGAAAAGTCCTTCTAATTGTAATTCTTGATATCAGTCAGAAAAGTTCAACGAATGTATTTTCCTGAATAATAAAGCTAATTGATATCATCGTTGCCCAAATAAAACCAATAGTACTCTCTATTTTCTATAACTAGAGAAAATAACTAAAGGTTTATCATTTAGCCAGTCTACCGAAGACTTTGCAACTAGTATTAGCATCAACAAAAACGAAATGATTCTTTTTCTTTTTCACAATTCCTCTATTCAGCTTGCACATTTTTCATTGGAAAAACAAGGAATAAAAATAAAACTGTGTGGAGACGGTTCTCGAAAATGGCTCGAACGATATTCCTAGAAATTTGACAGTTGATCTATTGGAAAAGAGTTACTAGCTTATTGGCCACACTAAGAAAACTCGAGTCGAACAGTTGTTTTTTTTTCGAAATATCTTAAGAATTCAATTTGGTCTAGACAAACTTTATTTTACGCACACATACATCTGTCGGTATCCCTTCTGTCTTTAAACAGAGTTCAACAAATTACTCGACGTTCATGAACTTCATGCGCACCGTCTTATAACTTCAGATTTTATTGTCCTATCAACAGAGATGTAGGAACATTGACTAGATTTATGCGTTCGCTTAAAACCAGTTTGTTTGTTTTTTTTGGTGGGGGATAGGTGCGTGGTAAAGGTGTTAGAGTGTTTTTAAAATCTATGATTCATTAGTTATTAAGAGCACATTGCTCTTACAAAGGTTAATCACCTGTATGCTGGAGGAATTTACTTTTTTTTAAAATATTATTTCTGTTACTTATTTCTAGAGTTGTTGTTAAGCACTAATTCTATAAAAGGCATGCCATTTTTTTTTTGTAATACATTTATCGATTGCATTTTCTTTTATGCCAAATTTTCTTATTTCCTCTGGGACATTATTTTCCTCTATACATTTAAATACCAATAAATATAATCATTGCATTTTCAATTGTCGCCTATTTTCGAAGAATTTTATTTTCCAGGGCCATTATTATTCAGATCAATGTTCAGTTTAGATCTCAACACTTTGATTTACTTAACATGGACTATGATTTACTTAACATGGACTATGATTTACTTAACATGGACTATGATTTACTTAACATGGACTATGATTTACTGAACATGGACTATGATTTACTTAACATGGACTATGATTTACTTAACATGGACTATGATTTACTTAACATGGACTTTGATTTACTTAACATGGACTATGATTTACTTAACATGGACTTTGATTTACTTAACATGGACTATGATTGACTTAACATGGACTTTGATTTACTTAACATGGACTATGATTTACTTAACATGGACTTTGATTTACTTAACATGGACTATGATTTACTTAACATGGACTATGATTTACTTAACATGGACTATGATTTACTTAACATGGACTTTGATTTACTTAACATGGACTATGATTTACTTAACATGGACTTTGATTTACTTAACATGGACTATGATTTACTTAACATGGACTATGATTTACTTAACATGGACTTTGATTTACTTAACATGGACTATGATTTACTTAACATGGACTTTGATTTACTTAACATGGACTATGATTTACTTAACATGGACTATGATTTACTTAACATGGACTATGATTTACTTAACATGGACTATGATTTACTTAACATGAACTATGATTTACTTAACATGAACTATGATTTACTTAACATGGACTATGATTTACTTAACATGGACTATGATTTACTTAACATGGACTATGATTTACTTAACATGGACTATGATTTACTTAACATGGACTTTGATTTACTTAACATGGACTATGATTTACTTAACATGGACTTTGATTTACTTAACATGGACTATGATTTACTTTACATGGACTTTGATTTACTTAACATGGACTATGATTTACTTAACATGGACTTTGATTTACTTAACATGGACTATGATTTACTTAACATGGACTATGATTTACTTAACATGGACTTTGATTTACTTAACATGGACTATGATTTACTTAACATGGACTTTGATTTACTTAACATGGACTATGATTTACTTAACATGGACTATGATTTACTTAACATGGACTTTGATTTACTTAACATGGACTATGATTTACTTAACATGGACTTTGATTTACTTAACATGGACTATGATTTACTTAACATGGACTATGATTTACTTAACATGGACTATGATTTACTTAACATGGACTATGATTTACTTAACATGGACTATGATTTACTTAACATGGACTATGATTTACTTAACATGGACTATGATTTACTTAACATGGACTATGATTTACTGAACATGGACTATGATTTACTTAACATGGACTTTGATTTACTTAACATGGACTATGATTTACTTAACATGGACTATGATTTACTTAACATGGACTATGATTTACTTAACATGGACTATGATTTACTTAACATGGACTTTGATTTACTTAACATGGACTATGATTTACTGAACATGGACTATGATTTACTTAACATGGACTTTGATTTACTTAACATGGACTATGATTTACTTAACATGGACTATGATTTACTTAACATGGACTATGATTTACTTAACATGGACTATGATTTACTTAACATGGACTATGATTTACTTAACATGGACTATGATTTACTTAACATGGACTATGATTTACTGAACATGGACTATGATTTACTGAACATGGACTATGATTTACTTAACATGGACTATGATTTACTTAACATGGACTATGATTTACTGAACATGGACTATGATTTACTTAACATGGACTATGATTTACTTAACATGGACTATGATTTACTGAACATGGACTATGACTTACTTAACATGGACTATGATTTACTTAACATGGACTATGATTTACTTAACATGGACTATGATTTACTTAACATGGACTATGATTTACTTAACATGGACTATGGTACTAGAAGTCGAGTCAAGAGACTGATCTAAAGTTAGTCTTTCTATCTTCTAGACTGAGAAATGTTCTCTCTCTTTCTCTCTGTCTATCTCTCTCTTTTTTCGGGGCAGTGTTAGCCCAGCACTCTTGCTCTACAGCTACAGCTAGAACAGCTGTTTGGAAAATGTTCCTTACCCCACCCCCATCTCTCTCAGGTATTGAATACTTTTGGATTTATCAGACATTAATGGCCACACCACTAATGGCCCTTAGCGCTGGAAGTAGCACGAATGAAGTGTTTAAACAAGCTATCGAAATGGCATATCAGTTTGCAGGAATCGAAAATTTTAAGGGACTGTCCATAAATAAGGTCATGAGATTCAGGCAGAATGTTGCCAACTTTTTGTTTTCTCTTTGTCACCAACAAATTATGTTGTTCAGTAAATAAGATTTGAAAATCTTCTCTACCACTCGAAATGCTCTCTGTCTCTATCTCTCTATCGCTTTCCGACTCGCTGTCTCTTTCAATCTCTCTCTCTCTCTCTCTGTCTTTCTCTCTCTTCCTCTTCATCTCTTTTTCTGTCTGTCTCCCTCTGTCTGTCTGTCTGTCTCTCTTTCTTAGTCTGTATCTCTCTCTTTGTCTGTCTTTTTATTTCTGTCAGCATGATATACCACCATCGAAATGATATACAACAATCAATATAACAATAACACATTCCATATTATATTCCAAGATCAAGCACTATACCACTATCAACATCATATACCACAATCAACATAATATACCACAATCAACATCATATACCCACATTCAATATGATATATCACGGCCAACATAATATATCACTGTTACGTGCGCCTCGTAGTGTCAATGTGTCAATGTGTCAATGTGGGATGGTGCGACATGCGTGTTGAAAGAAGAAGAGAACCAGCAATAGAACTAAATAGTGTTGACAGTGTTCATCAAGAGACTAGAACTAAATAGTGTTGACAGTGTTCATCAAGAGACTAGAACTAAATAGTGTTGACAGTGTTCATCAAGTGACTAGAACTAAATAGTGTTGACAGTGTTCATCAAGTGACTAGAACTAAATAGTGTTGACAGTGTTCATCAAGAGACTAGAACTAAATAGTGTTGACAGTGCTCATCAAGAGACTAGAACTAAATAGTGTTGACAGTGCTCATCAAGAGACTAGAACTAAATAGTGTTGACAGTGTTCATCAAGTGACTAGAACTAAATAGTGTTGACAGTGTTCATCAAGTGACTAGAACTAAATAGTGTTGACAGTGTTCATCAAGAGACTAGAACTAAATAGTGTTGACAGTGCTCATCAAGTGACTAGAACTAAATAGTGTTGACAGTGCTCATCAAGAGACTAGAACTAAATAGTGTTGACAGTGTTCATCAAGTGACTAGAACTAAATAGTGTTGACAGTGTTCATCAAGTGACTAGAACTAAATAGTGTTGACAGTGTTCATCAAGAGACTAGAACTAAATAGTGTTGACAGTGTTCATCAAGTGACTAGAACTAAATAGTGTTGACAGTGTTCATCAAGTGACTAGAACTAAATAGTGTTGACAGTGCTCATCAAGAGACTAGAACTAAATAGTGTTGACAGTGTTCATCAAGTGACTAGAACTAAATAGTGTTGACAGTGTTCATCAAAAGACTAGAACTAAATAGTGTTGACAGTGTTCATCAAGTGACTAGAACTAAATAGTGTTGACAGTGTTCATCAAGAGACTAGAACTAAATAGTGTTGACAGTGTTCATCAAGAGACTAGAACTAAATAGTGTTGACAGTGTTCATCAAGTGATTAGAACTAAATAGTGTTGACAGTGCTCATCAAGAGACTAGAACTAAATAGTGTTGACAGTGCTCATCAAGAGACTAGAACTAAATAGTGTTGACAGTGTTCATCAAGTGACTAGAACTAAATAGTGTTGACAGTGTTCATCAAGAGACTAGAACTAAATAGTGTTGACAGTGTTCATCAAGAGACTAGAACTAAATAGTGTTGACAGTGTTCATCAAGTGATTAGAACTAAATAGTGTTGACAGTGTTCATCAAAAGACTAGAACTAAATAGTGTTGACAGTGTTCATAAAGTGACTAGAACTAAATAGTGTTGACAGTGTTCATCAAGTGACTAGAACTAAATAGTGTTGACAGTGTTCATCAAGAGACTAGAACTAAATAGTGTTGACAGTGTTCATCAAGTGACTAGAACTAAATAGTGTTGACAGTGTTCATCAACATTAAATTCATTATAAACTTTGACACTGTTGTTTTGAGTTGGTTGAGTGTTAAAAGAGTCTCATCATATATACAAATCGTAACAACCACATTCGAGATAAAAACACACAGTTTCGCCATAATGCACCACAATCGAAGACCACAATCACTACACCTTTCTAACACCATAATACACCACCGTCAACACCATTCTGTTCGTATTTTCTTATTTCATTAGTCCTTTCTTACTTCACATTTATTCCTTCACATAGGTTACTTTAAGACTTCGACAAATTCCTGTGCTTAGAGTTTCGTCTACTTAAAAGTTATCAGAGACCTTACTTTCAAAGGACAAGTTCAGTGTGTGTACATTGTCCAAGCTATCAGAATGTATTGCTTTTTAAATTTTGCTGATAAAAAAAAAAAACGCCGTGCTGACAGGTAATAATAGGCCCACTGAGAACTATCAAACTTTTGCCATGTATCAGCGGTTCTCAGGGCGTGAGTTTCACGCGAGGGTGTTAATGAGGGCAAGGGTTGAGGTTAGGGTTTTATTTTATTATTGTATTATAAATGGTTATTTTTTATGTAATTATCCTAAGCTATACCAAGCGATTGGGGTTTCATTTTGGTCAGGGTGCCCTTTTATATATCTTCACCTTCACCTATCCCTTAGTCTGTTGAAACATTGGGGTAACACCCGTAATCTGTTGTCAGTCTTTCTCTATATAGGTATAATACTCATTCACAATGACATAATCAATTTAAAATGACTAAATATTGATAAAGCTTCATAAATTTTGACTTGCCTGTTTCCATAAAACTAACAAGATATTTGGGAAGTAGGTCAGTTGTATTATTGTACGACAGAAAGAAACCAATTCCTCTAAAGTTTTGAATTCTAGTTCAGCGATCTAATTTAAACCTAGACACCAAGACAATGACAGTTGTTGAATTCTAGTTCAGCGATCTAATTTAAACCTAGACATCAAGACAATGACAGTTTTTTTCATTATAGTCTCTTTACATTATAATTATTCAAAAAAGAAAGTTCAAAAACATACTAGGCTTAGTATTTGAATTCTTGAATCCAGTCTTTTTTTTTTTAATGAAAATTCCCCTTTCCATGTTTACCAACTACAAAATATTAGTTCAATACTAATCTTGAATGGTTTCTTTACTAAAATATCTATATCTATTAATATAAATAATAAAACACTTCGATAAAAACTAACCATAAAACATAAGTTTTCAAATTGAAGTAAACTTGCTACCATGGATTTATCAACCAATTGTTTGTAATGAGCACACTTTTTTAAACATTAAATATCAAGATATGTCACAGCTTTTTAATTCAATATCAAAATCTGTCACAGTTTTTTAAATTCAATATCAAGGTCTGTCACAGTTTTTTTATTCAATATCAAGGTCTGTCACAGTTTTTTAATTCAATATCAAGGTCTGTCACAGTTTTTTAATTCAATATCAAGGTCTGTCACAGTTTTTTAATTCAATATCAAGGTCTGTCACAGTTTTTTAATTCAATATCAAGGTCTGTCACAGTTTTTTAATTCAATATCAAGGTCTGTCACAGTTTTTTAATTCAATATCAAGGTCTGTCACAGTTTTTTAATTCAATATCAAGGTCTGTCACAGTTTTTTAATTCAATATCAAGGTCTGTCACAGTTTTTTAATTCAATATCAAGGTCTGTCACAGTTTTTTAATTCAATATCAAGGTCTGTCACAGTTTTTTAATTCAATATCAAGGTCTGTCACAGTTTTTTAATTCAATATCAAGGTCTGTCACAGTTTTTTAATTCAATATCAAGGTCTGTCACAGTTTTTTAATTCAATATCAAGGTCTGTCACAGTTTTTTAATTCAATATCAAGGTCTGTCACAGTTTTTTAATTCAATATCAAGGTCTGTCACAGTTTTTTAATTCAATATCAAGGTCTGTCACAGTTTTTTAATTCAATATCAAGGTCTGTCACAGTTTTTTAATTCAATATCAAGGTCTGTCACAGTTTTTTAATTCAATATCAAGGTCTGTCACAGTTTTTTAATTCAATATCAAGGTCTGTCACAGTTTTTTAATTCAATATCAAGGTCTGTCACAGTTTTTTAATTCAATATCAAGGTCTGTCACAGTTTTTTAATTCAATATCAAGGTCTGTCACAGTTTTTTAATTCAATATCAAGGTCTGTCACAGTTTTTTAATTCAATATCAAGGTCTGTCACAGTTTTTTAATTCAATATCAAGGTCTGTCACAGTTTTTTAATTCAATATCAAGGTCTGTCACAGTTTTTTAATTCAATATCAAGGTCTGTCACAGTTTTTTAATTCAATATCCTTGCAAACCCCTTCCACCATTCCAATCTGCGTGACAGGCAGATAAAGAGCCTATTTACTAACATATCGTTCTGCATTTAATAATTTATATTTTAAAAAGCCCTAAAAAAATCATCTGTTTTTGTGACAGCTGCTGATAACGAATGCCATTGAGTACAATCACTTGTATCAGAAAGAATAACGAAGAAAGTTCAAAACTTCCGGGGCAGGTTCAATATTTTGTGTTCCACTTAGTCATAAATGATCGAAACAAATCCTAAAAAAGAGATAAGAAAAGAACGATTGACATTGTGTCTTTCTAAAAGGGTTTGAATTTTTCTGCGACTGTTCGTAACTTTAAAGCACAATACATCTGAGTTCATAAAGTCTGATCGTACTTCTCATGCGGATGTATTTCGTTAAACTGGTACAAGTCCTAGATATAAATAGAACTTTATAATTGGTGAGAAAAAGTCGACCTATTACTTGGACAGGCTGACCACTATTGACAGACTGTTTAGGAAGTTCAAGAGATTAGAGAAACAACTGACTTCTTAGTTTATATAAAATAAAGGATCAACGCTCTGTCTCTCTCCCCCTCCATCTCTCTCCTACCCTTTCTCCCCTATCTCTCACCCACTCTCTCTCTCTCTCTCTTCCTCCCTCTCTCCTTCTCTGTGTGTGTGTGTGCGTGCGCGCGTAAGTACACATTATGTATATTCTCAATTTTTCGATATTACAATTTCCCCTATCCCAAATTTGATTTTTAAAAAAGGGGAAAAAAGTGAAGTATAAAATAATATTTCTTCAAAACAAATCTTAAAATTGCGTATAATTGGAAGTATTTTGAAACAATCATGTAATTAATTTGTAAGAACTCTATACTAACAATTATAAATTGATGCGATTGGAAATACGAGTAACCTATTTACTAATTGTATACGTTTTTAGCGCCACCGAAAGGGAAATAGACGCTATTAATTTTGTGTGGTTTGCTGTCCGTCCGTCCGTCACATTTAGATTTCAGAAACTAGATCATTCAAAGTTCTGATGCAACAGCTACTTTTTTCTTTTCCTAAAGTGAACCATTTAATTTTAAAAATTGCATATGCAAGCAGATTTTTCAAAAAAATACACCACTTTTAAATGAAAAACTTCATGCGAGGTAAGTTATTTAAAAAGTTGACAGACTTCTTCATTAATAACTCAAGTTTCATTCATATTTTCGAGCAATGGTACAAAAAAATTGCATCCAAGGTCACAATGGGAAAAGTATGAACGGATCATTATAAAATATATTTTCCATTTATTAACTAACTCGTTGAATGGAATACTGATTAAAATGTTTTTGAATAATAATTTTGACACAAACTTCGTTTTAATTATAAGTTTAAAAAAAAACGAACTACTTTTTTAGCGCGCAGTTTCGACATATCCTCATTATACACTTGTCAGTCTAAATAAAACTAAATATGTAGATCTAGATATATTTATACTACATATATTATAAATTAATTAATAATTTGGACAAAATTTTAATTTTTAAGGCAATAACTTATCTTCTGACAGCTTAGTGGTGCAGATGTATTTATAATGTAAACAGAAGTATCCCATTAAGAAGTGAATCAATATGGACAGCATAGTAGGCCTACACCATTACCTGTTACCAAAAGGCCTACACTTCCTGATCATAACAATATAACATTTGCCTAGGTCTAGTAATTTTAAGATTAAACGTGTAAAGTCATACGAATTCTATTCTAGATCTAGTTCTAGATCTAATCTAGACTTAGATCTAGATCTAAATCTAGATTTAGATCTAGATAGTTCTAGATCTAGAATCTAGACTTAGATCTATTTCTAGATCTAGACTTAGATCTAGTTCTAGATCTAAATCTAGTTCTAGATTCAAGATCTAGAACTAGGTTTAGATCTAGCTAGATCGAGATCTAGTTTGTATGACAAATGACAATGGTGATATTAATTTTTATTTGCGAGGGAAATTTCTGGTCCAAGTACTCCAACTCTGTCAAGTCATTTCTAGCTAGCTCACTACCTAAATAGGTCAATTTGCCAGTTTATCTAATTTTGTAAGAAGAATACATCTTTTTTAGTTTCTCTATATTACATGTAACATGTTATTAATTTTGAATGTATGGATAAGGTTAATAATTATTATTTAAAAAAATATAAGTGTACGCTTAATGAATATATGGAGATGCTGTGGTTGAGGGTTAAAGCACTTCGAACCGTGTTCGAATCCTCATGAAGACACTAGGTGGACCACTTCGGGGGCCGATTCTAAGTTTGTGTTTCCTCACAAACTGTCTTTGTAACCTTTTTTAAATATATTTTTAATTGACTCATGTGCTGTTGTCGATAATGAATAATTGTACAAGATTTCAATTTGATCCCAGAATAGGAAGTGAGAGAAATAAAGTGTACAGTACACCATCTGACAGACAGACAGACCGAAGTAATATAAGGTTTGTAAAAAGAATTAATATACAAGGTATGGTGGTAAGCAAATAGAATAATATAATTCAGTTTACCCACATTCATGTATTTCAATTGTGTCTATGTAACATACAATATAATAGTACACGTAGATCTATATTTTCTTTTTTATAAGAAACACCTGCGTTCTTTTATAATAATAATAATAATATAATAATAACAATAATAATAATAATAATATTAATAATACAAATAATAATAAAAAGATACGCCGAGACAGAAAGGTAAACTAAAGGGAGCTAAGTTAATGCGCTACAACGAAACCACTAAAAGGAAAGAACATAATGCTCTATTTCAACGCGAGAGAAAACAGTTCTACCATATTTAAAAAACTCATGATACTGACAAAAAAACAAAACATTGATACACCAAACACGTCTCGTTTAACGACTTTTAGGCGGCTCTATGGTCCGACCCTCTACATTACAACGTACAGGCTGACTGGATCGAGGAAATCCAAACTAAAAACAACCTAATACCAGAAATACCTGATGAGGATCTCACAGCTGAGGAAGTCTCAGCAGCTATATCAAAAACTCACAACTGGTCTGCTCCTGGGCCGGACAATATACACAACTTTTGGCTGAAAAAACTTACAGCCATACAGGTACCATTAACATCAAGTTTTAACGAGTTAATATCAGAACCGTCTTCAATGCTGTTAAAACTCACTGAAGGGAGAACATCTCTCCTCTCCAAAAAGGGTGATCCGAATCAACCATCAAACTACCGCCCTATCACTTGTCTGTCAGTTGTGTATAAACTATTAACCTCACTTTTAAAAAGTAAAATGTATAAATTTTGCTCTGCCCATAAACTTCTAGCAGACAAACAACAAGGTTGCATTGAAGAGTCGATGGGCTGTAAATTACAGCTAACTATAGATGGTAAAATATTGCACCAGACTAATAGGAAAGAAATTTACACATGTGCTACATCGACTACAAAAAGGCTTTCGATTCAGCTCCACACGATTGGCTATTAAAAACCCTGGATATTCATAGAATCAACACAAGAATAAAACTACTATTGAAAGTCTGTATGGATAATTGGAAGATAAATCTGCACCTTAATCGTGATAAACTAGGTTCTGTGCACACTATCTTCCCTCTGGTTCTGCCTAGCGATTAATTTTCTATCTACATTACTTCAAGACACTACAAACGGTTTTACGGGTGACACAAATGTACTAAATGTGTGTCCCACTTATTATACATGGATGATCTAAAGCTATATGCAGAAACCGATCAAAAGTTACACACCTTAATCAAAACGGTAAAATGCTTTAGTGACGATATCTGTATGTCTTTTGGCTTGTATAAATGTGGCATCATGATAATTAAAAGGGGCAAGGCAGCCAACACTAACATTGCATTTGAAGGCATCGAGGAATTGAACTCTCATTATCAATATCTTGGAATAAACCAGAATGTCAAGATAAACCATAAGAAATTAAAAGAGGACTTTCTTGGTAAATATAAGCAAAGAGTTAATAAAATTCTCAACACCAAACTGTCTGGCAGTAATCTCATCACTGCAATAAACAGCTGGGCCGTTCCAGTGCTCCATTACACATTCAGTGTAATCAAATGGACTGACACCGACCTCCATGACATTGATAGACTCACTAGAACCAAATTTCGATGCCTACACCCAAGTCCTCCACCATAAGGCTATACCTGCCCAGAAAGGATGGAGGTCGTGGATTGCAGAACATTTTCAAATTGTATAAGATGCAAGTTTTAAAAATACGATAAAAACTGCACGTCTTCAGCAGTAAACTAGTTTCCTTCCTACGCAAATATGACTCCGAAGCAACCCCTCTGAACCTAAACAATGCTGATGTCAATGTCGGTTTGGATGACGTAGGGCATGAGATTCGCCAATGGGAAGGAAAAAAACCTCCACGGAAAATTCCCAGCTTTATTACATTGGGACAACATCGACAAGGCTGCTTCCTTAACATGGCTCAAAGCAGGTCATCTCTACCCTGAAACAGAAGGCTTTGTTACAGCAATACAGGACAGAGTAATTAGGACAAAAAATTACGAGAAACATATCCTAAAACTCAATGTTGTCGACAAATGCCGAAAATGTGGAAATGTGGGTGAGTCGATTGAACACATTATGGCAGGATGTCCAGCCCTATCAGAATTAGCCTACCTAGGTCGCCTTAACCAAATTGCAAAGTTAATACACCAACACTTGGCTTAAACACACAATTTGATCGGTAAGGACACTCCTCCTTATTATAAATACTCTCCACAAGAGGTTCTCGAGTCTACTGAACATCTGCTGTACTGGGATAGGCCTATTCTGACCGACAAAACGGTAGATTTCAATGGCCCTGATCTTCTGTTCGTTGACAAAAAGAAAAAAAACGCTACCATTATCGGCATCGCCGTACAACTGTCTCATAATGTAAGAAAAACTGAGTTGGAAAAACAAAGAAAATATGGGAACCTAGGCTTGGAGATTAACAAATATACCCCATTGAGGCCCATTGTTATATCAACCGAGGGGATAATAACAACTGACCTCCCAGATATTATCAAGGCTCTTAACATTCCTAGGAACACCCTCGTTGCCTGTCAGAGGGCGGTACTGCTGCAGACCTGCCACATCACCAGAAAAGTCCTCAGTGCAAGCTGTTCAAGGGACTACGATGAATTTTGTTTCTCTTTAACGAAACTCGACCCTGGCAGCGCCAGAGAATGACTACTCGTTCGTTTCTGACATAATAATAATAATAATAATAATAATACATGTAATACTAAGTTTAAAATCCAGCAGGCCAGAAAATAGGATTCTCCATTAATGATTTATTGCTTCTGACCTTGTTCCTCCCACACATCATTGCTAACAGACTTTTCATACAGAGTTCTCTGCAATTAGTCAAGTCTCTTTATTTCTTCAGTGTATGTCTTAGTTCCCGATTGCACTTTGTTATTCTCCTGACTACAGAGAGTCTAATGGAAAAGTTGAGTCCTTAAAGTGCTCAGTTGTCTTGGTCTACATTGATCTTGATTATTTTGAAATAACAAATACGTCATCGTCAAACGTCACTTTTTTAGAACTAGCGTCATTCAGTGACGAAAGAGAAGGTCCCAGTCGGTACTGACATTTTTTCAACAGCACCTCCTCGCTCAGTGCGTCAGCTTCCTCATCCGGACTTTTGAAGTGAGCAGACGACACGAGAAAATGGTGCGTTCTCGTTGTTGGTGACGTGGTTGAGGAGAGATTGTGGAAAGCCGGAGATGTGCTCTGAGGCAACAAAGCACTTTTAGCGGCAAGTTCTCCGTAAGATGCGCTGAATCTTCTGCTGGGGTGTTTGAGGATGGACTTTGGCTCAAAGCCATCGTCTGACTTGTTGCCCGGAAGGGACGAAAACACTGTAGTGTCTAGTGACATCCGTTTTTGTCCGGGAAGAGACTGGGCGTGGGGTGACCCGCCGTTAGTTAACCGTTGAATAGACTCTCGGTTCGAGGCTGACCTATTTATATTAATTCCTTCCCGAGCCTGTGTCGAATTTTCCGATTGTTTTTTCGGCTGACGGGAACTCCCGCTGGCGGTCGGTCTAGAACTCACCGGGCGAGCTGAATACGTTCCAAGTGGTCGGGGTGATAGTCCACTAAAAGATGACCAGCTAGATGAGGAGCGGACAGGTCTTGAGTTTGAAGTGAGCCCAGGTCGTGAGCTTACCATCAGAGATTCACTTCTCCTTAGAGGTCTACTACAAGTGACCTGAGCCATTGTATCGCCAACCATTATGGTCCTAGTGAGGGTAAGGACATTACAATAAGATTGGTTCAGTTTCTATAAAAAAAGAATTAAAAACTGCAGTTTGAACATCAGCCTTCTTTCAGTCTCATTAGCCGTGCAGGCAATCCACTAGTCGCTGCTTTTACTTGCCACTGTGTTGTGTTTTATATAACAAAGTCAGTCCTCTGTTTTACTTAGATGTCCTCTGTTTTACTTAGATCTCCTCTGTTTTACTTAGATCTCCTCTGTTTTACTTAGATGTCATCTGTTGATGTAGGAAATGAGTTCTATCTATATATAAAAAAAAAGAAATGTAGGTTCATTAATTAATTACAACACATTTTTGGAAATTGAAAATATTTAGAAAAGTAGTGTAGTCTCGCAACTCAAACAAATTTAGTAACAACCTTATTGATCCAATGACCTACTAGTAGACTTTTTTACGTTCTTTGGAAGTCGTGATGGTACTTTATCTATCTATCTATCTACTCTATCTATCTATCTATCTATCTATCTATCTATCTATCTATCTATCTATCTATCTATCTATCTATCTATCTATTTATCTATCTTAATGACTATATGTCTAAATCTCTTAACTTTCACTTTATTAAAAGGCATTTTAAATGTCTCCACTAACGTGTGTACTAGGACGTGTTATAAGAAGCCATGAAACTGAACTCAGTCATAGAACAAAAAATGTGTTCAATATTAAATGACTTCTCAAAGAAAATAACGTCAATGTGTCATTTAAATAGTTAACTTTGCATTTGACAAACAACAGAGAGTTTTATGAGTCACTTAACATTTTAATTAGAATCATATTGTTATTATATAGACTTTGAATGTGCGTTGAAAGATTCTTGATACGGAACATAACTTGGGCTGTTCAACAGAATCGGTAAAAGAACTTCATAGGAGAAGGAGCATAACTGAGGCCAAGAATAGTTATTGAAATGCAGTTTGAAGCCAATCAACGTTTAAAACAAATATTCAGACCTACCTTCTCTACACACAAACATAAAAAGACAGTATCACTGGGGCTCTAGTGAGAGTTAAACTCTCACTAATGTCTCCCAATCACTTCACTTTGCGGCGCCCAGTAGTTTTTAGGATTAGTCGCCATTGAAAATGAATCTCCTGGACCATATATCTTAAATTAAGTAGAGAAACATCAGTGAGACCAAAGATTATTGGTTACAGGGTTATTGGTTAAATGTGTGGGAAACGAGGACCAGTGAGGGTGAGGGGATCGAGGATAACAGAGAGATGACGTCATTACCTGTGCCCCTTCCACCTGTGTCGTTAGACAAATGCCTATTGTTGTGTGTCACTTTTTTTTTTCTCTGAAACGTTTCTTTAGAAATAGGGCGCCAAGGATCGTTTTAAGTTGTCAAGGTATGTCAGTATGCCTGTAGATGTGTGTGTGTGTGTGTGTGTGTGTGTCTGGGAATTTTCTTTAATGTTAAAAGTAGATAAGTAAGTGTAAATATCTGTTAGTGTGTGTGTGTGGGTAAGCAATCCCACAGTTCATTGTGTTGGGGGTGTAGGAACACAATGAACAACAGACTTCACATTAAGAACTTGTCTCTCCGTTAATATACAAAAAAAAAAAAAAACAATTACAGGGAGCTATTGTTACAAATTCCGTAAGCCATGACAGGGCGCTTGTTTTGAACCCCCCCCCCCCAAACCAACAAATAAATGGCGGGTTATATTTCCATAAGAATGAAACCAGGGATGGACTATGTGTCAAAATCGGACCGGACATTTCTATACAATCTGGCTCATAAATTGTATATCATGGGATTTGTGGCTAATTATAGGCATACGTGTCCTCAAACTCCTTTGAAACTTTGATAATGTATTGATAACTGTACACATGCATGCATAGAACTCTATATATTTACAAGAAATATATGCCTTATGTTGCTTTTTAATCGCTATGTGTGTAGGCCCTAAAAGCCTAATAGCACAGTCTAAGGATGTAGGCGATTACATTTTATTTAATTAATTATGATTAGATTTAAAAAGTATGACTGTGTAGAGACTGTAAACAGGTCGTTCACTTTTACAAGAGAATATTATAAAACCATGAACAATTTCATACGTGTTATAGTGGTATCCATGAGGCCCTTACAGTGGCCCTACCGGCCCATTTTGGGTACCTGTCCATTAGGCCTTTGCTCGAATGCCCGTATAGCCATTCCACCCCCTGAATCAAATATTTAAGTAGATTTTTTACCTGCTGAACAGTGATATCTATTGAATGATTCCCTTTGGACAGAATTGTCTACGACACTGAAACAGAATTGTCTACGACACTGAAACAGAATTGTCTGCGACACGTAAACAGAATTGTCTACGACACTGAAACAGAATTGTCTACGACACGTAAACAGAATTGTCTGCGACACGTAAACAGAATTGTCTACGACACGTAAACAGAATTGTCTACGACACTGAAACAGAATTGTCTACGACACTGAAACAGAATTGTCTACGACACGTAAACAGAATTGTCTACGACACTGAAACAGAATTGTCTACGACACTGAAACAGAATTGTCTACGACACGTAAACAGAATTGTCTACGACACTGAAACAGAATTGTCTACGACACTGAAACAGAATTGTCTACGACACTGAAACAGAATTGTCTACGACACTGAAACAGAATTGTCTACGACACTGAAACAGAATTGTCTACGACATTGAAACAGAATTGTCTACGACACTGAAACAGAATTGTCTACGACACGTAAACAGAATTGTCTGCGACACGTAAACAGAATTGTCTACGACACGTAAACAGAATTGTCTACGACACTGAAACAGAATTGTCTACGACACTGAAACAGAATTGTCTACGACACGTAAACAGAATTGTCTACGACACTGAAACAGAATTGTCTACGACACTGAAACAGAATTGTCTACGACACGTAAACAGAATTGTCTACGACACTGAAACAGAATTGTCTACGACACTGAAACAGAATTGTCTACGACACTGAAACAGAATTGTCTACGACACTGAAACAGAATTGTCTACGACACTGAAACAGAATTGTCTACGACACTGAAACAGAATTGTCTACGACACGTAAACTGAATTGTCTACGACACGTAAACTGAATTGTCTGCGACATTTCAACAGAACAGGGTGATGAGCGTAAGAGGCACGTGTTTATGCAGGAAACACCCTGCAGTATGCGGCCATGTTTACTATTGACTGGAAACATTTACTGTTGTTGTTCTTTTCTTAACCCAAACAAACCGTTACTGTAACATTGTTAGCTTCAAGGCTCAACTGGTAAATGCGAACACACAATAATGCCATCACAGAATCAATCAGTTCAAACTTGTCGAGTAGTTTCATTTCAAACTAAAATGTCCCACATAGCAGTATTTTAGAATGTTGCACTAATATAGCGAATGACGTGGGTTTAGGACCGGATTTAAGAGAGGCGGGGCAACTATCCGGAGGTATCGACGAGAAAGGGGCCCCCACAATACGGAAACCAAAGCATGTTGGAACTGTTCAGTAACTCTACATTTTTTTTTGTTGTTTTTTAATTCATATTCGTTCTTGTACCGACAACATTTTAAATCTTACAGTAGGTTAAAAAGTGTACACTTATAGTGTGCTTGTAGTCTCATACTATACTCCGCATTTACAACAGTGCGATAAGACTAATATAAGCTTATTAAATGTAGGTGTTGGTATCTTCAGTAATAAGCGGAGTTTCATTAAAGCTTTTGAAAAAGTGTAGGACCCTCCACACACCTAAATCCAGCACTATGCATATTTTACCCATTCCAATACTGGCCATTTTTTTTTCTCTTCAATGACAAATCAAATATGGATAATTAGTTTGCTATATTAACATAAAATTGGGTCTATTTTTTTAAAATATGATTTTATTATTTTGTGTTTGCATGCGGTAAAGTAAGCCTGTATTATTTTGTGTTTGCATGCGGTAAAGTAAGCCTGTATTATTTTGTGTTTGCATGCGGTAAAGTAAGCCTGTATTATTTTGTGTTTGCATGCGGTAAAGTAAGCCTGTATTATTTTGTGTTTGCATGCGGTAAAGTAAGCCTGTATTATTTTGTGTTTGCATGCGGTAAAGTAAGTCTGTATTATTTTGTGTTTGCATGCGGTAAAGTAAGCCTGTATTTTTTTCAAGGGCTGTCTCCTAGATCGTTCCATTGATGGAGAGATAGTGTCTGGAATGGTTTCGATCTATTGATCGCCACTCGGTGAATGTTGGGTAGTGGCTTTCAGTTTTATAATATCGAGATACAGAAACGGAGCAAATCTAAACTATACTTATAATATTCAAATGCAGATATGGACTAAGTCTAATCTATCTATCCATACATATACATATATAATACTTCCACCAAACCCAGGAATGTTGAGAGGGACAGTACGGGGACACCATGGGCTAGCCATTTGATTTCAATAAAGTCATCTATGAAGGCAAGAATCTGGCTTCTTTTACCATGAGCACAAATACTCAAGAATCCAAGTATGATTTTACTTTCCTAAGTCGTATTGTATTTTCTGTATAGTTCTTATGCTACATGGACCGTCCCAGTTTCCTTGGGGCCCACCAGACACCGGCACGCCCAAAGGAGGACGGAGGTAGAACTCTTTCAAAAGATGAAAAAAACAAACAAGATAAAAAATAGGATTACGACTTAATAAATGAAACAAGCAAATAAATAATTTGCTGTAGAACTACTTAATCAAGTAAAATGTTTTTATACGAAACAGTTTCTTCTGTCATTGTGTGTGGTGTAATCAAAGGAATCTTCTTTCTTTACTTCCCTGTAACGTGACTGAACACTGAGCAGCCAAAATGACTTTTTCAATAGAAAAATTCACAGATCTAGAGTTGTTTCACGTGAGCAGCCTTACTATAAAGAAACATTACTTTATATTACTTTTACATTACTTTTCATGAAATAAATTGTCGAAACCTTTTCATATTTTAAAAAGGCCTCATTAAAGTTTGCATTTAAACAAGAAACTCGGAGCGGTTGGGATCGATGGATAATGCACCATTGTAGTAGACAACTGAGTAGAAGCTGAGCTTTTAAAGCCAATACTTGTTGGGGGAGGGCGCAGCTTCAAAAGATAAGATAAAATAATTTTTATTGGCCCAATCAAATGAAAATCGAGGTCATGTCTTCTTTAGTCTTTAGATATGAAGACTGATATTGTGTATGTGGATTTGTGTGGATGTTAACAAGCTATGAACTATATAACTATCTACTACTACTTATTAATTGTTGTTTTAAATTATGTCTGACTTATATGCATACTAAATAGATTTTTTTCTCTTTAAAAAAATAATAAACATTTTTTGTGTGTAAATATAGTACTTAGTATAACAGAACTTACATAACTTAAGAATACAAATATATAAAAATTTTTACAAAAAATCTACAACCGTTTGCATAAATCTGTTAAAAATATGGCAATTAGTCTTCACCCCTAATAAAGAGCCTCATGTGTTTGTTGCTGTTAATAGTGAATAGTTGTAAAAGTGGTGTATTTTTATGAAACAAAACTGCTTGTGCTGGTGATTTAATAAATTAGATTTTTTCAAAAAAGAAAAAAAATTAGCCGTTGCATCAGAACTTTGAATGGTCTAAAATATTGTGATGTCAGATTTTCAATATCTTTTCTAGTTTACGAGAACTAAACGGGACGGACGGACAGACGGACAGAGAGGACAAACAAAACTAATAGTGTCTTTTTAATTTTCGGGGGCCGCTAATTAAGCTTATACTATAACTGATGACGATTGATATTAGTTTACAGTTTTTTAATGCTAATTATTTCCCTTTTAATTCTTTGCCATTGTCCTGAGGGTATAAATGAACGTGTCTCATGTCTAAATGTATGGCTAGCGTGGTCATACAGTACTGGAAACAGTATGCATATATGAGAGAAAGAGAGACGGAAAAAAGAGAGATTCTCTAGAAAACAGCACTCTGAAGAAAGAAAATCATTAGACTATAACTCTAACACTCTAACAGCATTTACCTATATGAAGCCCTATTCAAACAGCACTGACCTATATGAAGCCTTATTTAAACAATACTGACCTATATGAAGTTGATTCAAAAACAGCAATGGCCAAAATGAAGCCCGAGTCTAAATAGCACTGGCCTGTATGAAGTCCGAATCTAAACAGCACTGACCTATATGAATCGGGATTCAAAACAGCACAGGCCTATATGAAGTCAGACTATAAACAACACTGGCCTATACGAAGCCCGATTGAAGACAGCACTGATCTCTGAAGTTTCTGTAATCCTTCTCTCTAGTCTTAACAGATCCAGTCTTAAAACATAAATAAACATTTTTGTGTTTTGTCTGGTTGGGGGGGGGGGGGGAGGAAGACTCCCCGCGACAAATTTTCGACCCAACTCCCGGTCGTTTTTCTTTCCTTCTCTCCGATATAGAGGTGTGTGTATCTATAGCGAACTGTATTCTTCTATGCGCAACTTCAACAAAGAGCTTTGCTAATCCTACAAGCGGACACGTCCGTGACGAAGAATAAACTGGCGTCGTTCGAAGATCAATCAATTCGAGAGATCAGTTCGTTTTTTCTTTTTTGAGTGGCGTTCTCCAGGTGAGGGTGCAGTAAGTGGGGCTGTGGGAGGGGTCGGGTGCTGATAGGAGAGCTAGAGCGGTGTTGGGTTGGCGTGTGACATACCTGTTGACATAGAGCATGATATCGGGTAACATAGTGCTTCATATGCATTAAGTTTCCTCTATTCTTGATAAAGTTAGGGATATGTTTTTTTTCTTTTAAAGAATATATTGATTCTAAAATAGGATTCTCAAGGATTCTCAAACATACAAAATGAGTTACAATCATTTTTTAACACTATTATAGAGTATGACTAGAAACTAAACAATGTCAAGGACGCTACATTGAACTTGTTGCCAACTAGAAAGTTAAAGACGGAGGAGCTTAAAAATGTGGATTCTAAAATGTACACAGATCATCAAACACAGCACTTCCTTTAGTCTGTACACAGATCATCAAACACTGCACGTCCTTTAGTCTGTACACTGGCTACACAGAAACAAAAAGTTGGCTATTTATAGTTTTTACGCGATGCATTCAACTCGCCAATACATACATCATACATCAAATACAAATACGTTCATCGTTAGCGTTGCCAAGTGCGTGTGGCATAGAGATGTATTTCCTACAAGGAAAATCTCATTATATATCACTTTGTTTTTGTAGTTGTTGTTTTTTAAAGCTAGTCCCATTGTTACTACTTGATTCTTAAACCCGTCAACAATCTCAAATTCTTTTTACCATTTCAAATGTTGGTTTGGTTGGAAAGTAATTATTTAATTACAGTAAGTAATATATGTTTTATTTTAAATAAAACGAGCCCGTAGCCATTAAAACCGTATCTTAGGGTGCACACTTGTAGCTTGTGGTGCTTTGCTATGATCAGTAAGCCATTTAAGTACTGTTCTAAAAATGGTGTATTTTTATGAAAATAAAAAGGGTTTGAATATTTAATTTTCAAAAGAGAAAGGATTCAATTTCGGAAGACCAAAAGTAGTTTTTCTTTTTAGCTCTACACACTATGATGGCATCTGATTCTCAGGCGCGCATTTAGTCTTTGAGATCAACATTTTACCGGCAGAGAGAGACCTTACAAAACTAAAAGCAGCTTTTCCTCCCATTTAAAGAGACTTTGCTTTTAGTTGCTCTAATTTTGATTTGACGTATTTCTTGCCAGGACTTTCAGATCATAGATCCCCTATATCTGTGTTCCACTTGTGTTGTGAGTATCTTTAAATGAGTTCCAGTAGAAAAAGATAAGCCAAACAAATATTTGTTCTAAATACAGGTTCCTGCTTTACTACACCAAGCTAGTACGGGTACCCGACATTTGTTGGTCAACGTACTGGTCCGTCGGGGACACAGTAACACGTGACCTTTTGATTACTTCATTACTTTATGCTAGACACGACAAGACCTGAGACATGTCTGGCGATGTCTAGAAAGAACAGCCACTAAAAAATGTTGAGTTCAATGAACTAATAAAGAAACTACTTGCGAGTCATACAACTTGGCAATTAAGTACGTGCACTTTCACTTGGGTCAACAACAGCAATAACAAACTAATAAGAAAATCTGGCTTAAGCCTATTGAGTGGAAAAAAAGCTTATCGACTATTTCTTTCTTCTTCATAAAGAATGAGAACATATTTCTTGTATCGAGTATTTATAAGTCACCCCCCTACATGATTACGAAAGAAGAAATAACATTCCACGAGAGGTTAAATCTCGATATTTTCTATAGTACACTTTTTTCCCCCACGTTCTCTGAATAAACTCGGTCTAGTTTCTAGATCTACATTACATAGAAATTATTGTATCAGATCAGATTTATACAGCTTGGACCTCAGGCATTTCCATTCAATGATATATATGAATGTTGTTGTTTTTTTAAAAGACAGACTACTTTAGAGCCATTAAAATGTTCAATTACTTTGGGGTGGCGGTGGGAATGAATGAAAGAGGAGAGGAAGGGGAGAGAAAGTCTCTATCAGAGATTTAAGTCTTAAGTTTTCAAACTTAATCTTGACATAAATTTTTTAAATGGCGAACAAACGTAACTCTTTTTGCTTTCATTATTTAAGTGTTAACCTTACAGACAAAAAAGGTCAATACCTACTTCTAGTTTCGTAGTCACTTGTTTGTTTTAAATCTACTTTAGGGTTTTTACCCCCACAGCGTTGGGTGGCTGCCTCGTCGTGTGCTATGCAATGTGACCTCAATGACCTCTACATCGACGGTGTCGTATCTGTAGTGTCTTTGATGGTCTCAAATGGTTCGGAGTTCGAACTCGCACGCTGCAGGGGCGTAGCTAGGAATTTTCCATCCTTTGGGGGCCCCTGCATTTTGAGTAATATTTAATTTTGAATGTAAAAAATACTCATTTTGGGGCCCCTCTCAAGTGGGGGCTCGTGGGGGATTGTCAAATTCTCCCCCCCCTCTCCCCCAACCCTTGCTACGCCACTGGCCTGCTGCCATTTCCCGTCGTCGGGAGGTTTGAGCTAGGAGATAGTTCTCTTCAACTCTGAAGGAACAATCGAAATGTTTCAAACATTTTACAAAACAAAACATTTTAGTAGGGGACTTAGTCTTTTTTTTTTCTGTTAAGATACAGTTATGACTTATACACTTTGGACTTATTTTACTGTTATCAATTGTGTTATACCTGATGTTATAGCTAGGACTTGATGTTCAGGCCTAGATGAACACTTCATGCTGTGCTAAGTACCAGCAGGTCTCTTGGTGCTTCATCCCTTGTCAACGTTGGCGGCAAACATTCATATACAGCAAGTTAGAGTACACTAAAATACGTTAGAACACGCTATAGTAGTTTATAGTAGGTTATAGTATGTTATAGTATGTTATAGTATGTTATAGGACGTTATAGTATGTTATAGGACCTTATAGTATGTTATAGTATGTTATAGTATGTTAAAGTATGTTATAATATGTTATAGTATGTTATAGTATGTTATAGGACGTTATAGTATGCTATAGTATGTTATAATATGTTATAGTATGTTATAGGACGTTATAATATGTTATAGTATGTTATAATATGTTATAGTATGTTATAGTACTAATTGGAACTACAAGTAAGTATATACATGAGGAGAACCACACAAAAAAATGCACTCAAAATCGGCCTCCTGATAAAGCAGCGATGGATGAGGCCGATCCTAAGATGTTGTCACCAACAAAGAGATCCCGAACGTGAAGTAGCCTACCGAAGTCGCCCCCTCCCCTCCCTTATGAAAGTTGTACCAGATATCTGAATGAGATTTGTGGGACAGTTATTGAGACAATGCGAGGCACGTTTAATGAAGACAGCATTGACATTAGGGCCTAAACGATGATAATATGACCCACATCTTTAAACGTGGCGCCAGATTTTAGCGAAATATTAAGAAGCGATGGACACCAGGTGGAAAGAAATTTTAGTCGTCGATGCTAACCAATCTTTGTGGAGACAGCTTGCCGCCGAACAGCGAGGGAGTACCCAGTGGCGTAGCGACCATGGTGCTAATGAATTCATTGGGCCCGGGCCCACGGCCAGCATGAGACCAAACGGGCTCTTGTAAGGGGAAATAATTTGTTGGCTGTCAGCAATGTCAATGAGACGACAGTAAATTTAATTGTCTGTCCTAAAGTTCCTACTTTCATTCCTTATACTTCTAATGGATTTAGTTCTTAGGATGTATTGACACATTCTTTGAAGTTAGCTATTTAGAAGGACTGAGCCCTCCTACGTCTTCGTCTCTTTGTTTGTAACTCTCTCTGGGTTATATGTAAAGATAACAAGTACAGGGGAAAAAAAGACTTAAAAGAAGAGGAAAAGAAATGTGTGTTTATTTGTGTGTATATATCTATTCTATAAAGTAGAAAGTAAGGCGTATGTATGTTACGAAAAGAAATCAAAACCGTTTCACCAATCTTGATAAAACTTGGCAGAAATGTTCCTTGGGTACTATCTTAGACCGTAGTGTATGTATTGTAGCCCTAAAACAAACTTAAGTACCTAAAAAAAATGTTTTCGAACTCTATGAAAACATTATAACTTCATCGATCTAGGCTATGTTTACCATATTTACATGAAAAGCTCGAAAGGATCTAGATCTAGATCTAATTTTAGAAACTACACTTTACGCAGATACTTTTTTTACTTAGACACATGAAAATACAAAATATAGTCTATCGATTTCATTATTTAATAAAATTAACCTTCAAATTTGTGTTTCAAATACATTTTACATAAAATCGTTCCTTATATCTGTGAATTTAGAATTCCTGACAAATATTCTTTCATTAGACATTACGCGAAATGTTACAAATCTCTCTATTCCTAGGTCTAAAAGTCTATTTCAACTCTAAGATTATAGAACTTCTCTTCGCAAAGATAATTTTATAAATAAACACATGAACATGTTAAATATAGTCCATTCATTTCATATTTTAATCAAATTAACATTCAAATTTGTTTTTCTTAACCATTTTCACATAGATCTACATTAGTTCGCAAATGTTTTCATAAAAAAATAAATGAATTCAGGTCAATTAGCTATTTTTAGCTCCTTTCATAATATTTTTTCTATTCATGAATTCATGCATTCGCTTTACTTATAACATTATTATTTTCTTTAATTGTTTCTAATGTACTATATCAGTGACTACAACATCAAAACGCAAGTTAAGACCCGCGGGCAGCGGGTAATATCTGTCTAGTGTATATATATAATATGTGTGTACGGTCATGCGTGTATTAATGTGTAAGTATTGTTGTGTATTTACTTTTATTCTCCGTTAGTTCTCTAGTAGTTGTTGATATGCTAATCTTTGTATCATATTTCTGACTCAATATTCAATATTTATTTACTATATCTTTGCTTTTAAATTATATTTTTTAATTATTATTATTATTTTGTAAAGTATTGAGTTGATCATATGGAGGCGATGCAAGGGAATGAATTATTGTTGTTGTTTATTTGCCTTTGTGTGAGATTTATCATCAAGGTTGGAGAGGCACATGGAGCTCTATGTGTTCTTGGACAGCATTTAAAACAATACTCAAAGATACTATATTTATCTTTTTAGTCTGTGGTGATTCTAACAGGACTCCAGGACCTCTCGGTGTCAACTGGTGGAGATTAGTGGTCTCGGTATTTCATTTGGGAAAAAAAAATATTGCCAGGCCAGACATACTAGAAATCATAAACAACTTATATCTAGTCCAATAAATTCCTCAGAAGCTCACTGCAATGCTTTTTAGTCTCAATCTTGGTTTGATGACAAGTTAACATCTGGAAACCGGGGCCGGTCTGTCAACTTGTGGAGGTTTCTCTACAAGTGATTTGGAAAAAGCGGTCACTGTAATAAAGTTCCTTTGGACCTTTCAGCCTGTATACAATGGCGCAGGACACATGACTTATACACAACGTGATAATGACAGTGATGTACAGGAACATTTTTGAGTTGATTACCATAATGTTTCTCGGAATTTTTAGGCTTCCATAGAAACTTTCCTTTCGAAAGATTCCCAATGTCAAGGACTTCGTTATCGTTTGGCATGTATAGTACATGAGTACGTACAGGTGTCTACAGAGGACAATAGACAACCCAGTGATCGTCAAGTTGGAACAATTTCTGAACAATGTTTTAACCTTAATTGTTATGAAAACATGTAACGTACTGTTCTGTCTTATGTGTTATTGGCGATGTAATCTTCTACTGAATAAAAAAGAACAACTATTGGATAAATGCGTAGGTTGCACATTTACCATCGAATTATAATGTTGCAACCTAAAACGCAATTCGACTTATAGTCTTCTATTAGTCAAAGTATTTTTAGAAGTGTGTGTACTTGGAAACTGAGCTTCAGTCTACCATTTACTCTCTTGTGAGTAGAAAGAAAAAAAAATTATTAAAAGGTGCTTCAAATGTCTCCTATGGAGTTGATGCCAAACATTTAGACAGTTCGATTGCGTTGTAATCAAACAATTATGTTGACTAAACATAGACATAGACATAAATAAATGGCTACGCCGGGAAGAAGAATTTCTCAAAGTATCCAAATTTTAGGGGAAGATTTTACTGAAACAGCAAAGAGATCTTAAATTTCTCCAACCTACCCTCCCCTCTTTCTATAGGGCTGTCATCTTCCTCACAGGAAGTATAAGGCCACGGCGACGCAATTAAACTAAACTCTAAGGAGGGAGAGGTTAGCGATTGGTTGTGAATGATGCAACATAGATGGCATCGTCGTCACTTGGTCTTAGTAAGACAGACGACTCCAGAACGTCAGACTTAACTGTTGTGTAATTTTAGTGAGTTAAAGTTTGTTAATAGATTTTATGACTAAAGTCAAATACATTTATTTGATTTCCTATCAAGTTGATTTTGTCTATATTATAAATAAAGTTCTTTTTAGTTTTGTTCACAAAATGAAGTTATTTAAGCAGTGGCGTAGCTAGGGTAGGTCCAAAATTAAAAATCCCCACAGGCCTGCACTAGAGGGATGCTCCCAAATGAGTGTCCGTAATTTGTTTTTAGATTAAATATTACGCCATTATCTCATGTCATGATGTCGAATGTCAAAATGCAGGGGCCCTAAAGATGTCAAGTCCCCCCCCCCGTTCTGTTAGGACAACTTCTTCAGGTTCATACAGTCGTTCTGTTAGGACAACTTCTTCAGGCTCATACAGTCGTTCTGTTAGGACAACTTCTTCAGGTTCATCCAGTCGTTCTGTTAGGACAACTTCTTCAGGTTTATCCAGTCGTTCTGTTAGGACAACTTCTTCAGGTTCATCCAGTCGTTCTGTTAGGACAACTTCTACAGGTTCATACAGTCGTTCTGTTAAGACAGCTTCTTCAGGTTCATACAGTCGTTCTGTTAGGACAACTTCTTCAGGTTCATACAGTCGTTCTGTTGGGACAACTTCTTCAGGTTCATACAGTCGTTCTGTTGGGACAACTTCTTCAGGTTCATACAGTCGTTCTGTTAGGACAACTTCTTCAGGTTCATCCAGTCGTTCTGTTAGGACAGCTTCTTCAGGTTCATCCAGTCGTTCTGTTAGGACAGCTTCTTCAGGTTCATACAGTCGTTCTGTTAGGACAACTTCTTCAGGTTCATACAGTCGTTCTGTTGGGACAACTTCTTCAGGTTCATCCAGTCGTTCCGTTAGAACAACTTCTTCAGGTTCATACAGTCGTTCTGTTAGGACAACTTCTTCAGGTTTATCCAGTCGTTCTGTTGGGACAACTTCTTCAGGTTCATCCAGTCGTTCCGTTAGAACAACTTCTTCAGGTTCATACAGTCGTTCTATTAGAACAACTTCTTCAGGTTCATACAGTCGTTCTGTTAAGACAACTTCTTCAGGTTCATCCAGTCGTTCTGTTAGGACAACTTCTTCAGGTTCATCCAGTCGTTCTGTTAGGACAACTTCTTCAGGTTCATCCAGTCGTTCTGTTAGGACAACTTCTTCAGGTTCATCCAGTCGTTCTGTTAGGACAACTTATTCAGGTTCATACAGTCGTTCTGTTAGGACAACTTCTTCAGGTTCATACAGTCGTTCTGTTAGGACAACTTCTTCAGGTTCATACAGTCGTTCTGTTAGGACAACTTCTTCAGGTTCATCCAGTCGTTCTGTTAGGACAACTTCTTCAGGTTCATACAGTCGTTCTGTTAAGACAGCTTCTTCAGGTTCATCCAGTCGTTCTATTGGGACAACTTCTTCAGGTTCATACAGTCGTTCTGTTAGGACAACTTCTTCAGGTTCATACAGTCGTTCTGTTGGGACAACTTCTTCAGGTTCATACAGTCGTTCTGTTAGGACAACTTCTTCAGGTTCATACAGTCGTTCTGTTGGGACAACTTCTTCAGGTTCATACAGTCGTTCTGTTGGGACAACTTCTTCAGGTTCATACAGTCGTTCTGTTAGGACAACTTCTTCAGGTTCATACAGTCGTTCTGTTAGGACAACTTCTTCAGGTTCATACAGTCGTTCTGTTAGGACAACTTCTTCAGGTTCATACAGTCGTTCTGTTAGGACAACTTCTTCAGGTTCATACAGTCGTTCTGTTAGGACAACTTCTTCAGGTTCATACAGTCGATCTGTTAGGACAACTTCTTCAGGTTCATACAGTCGTTCTATTAGGACAACTTCTTCAGGTTCATACAGTCGATCTGTTAGGACAACTTCTACAGGTTCATAGAGACGAATATCTTCAGACTCAGTGTGTGGCTCGGAATCCTAGCAGGTTGCATGGTTGACCAATCCGCCAAAGTTTGAGGACCTCGTTCTCGTTTACCCCCTGAGAAACACGTGTACTGTTGTCTGTCCAATGTCTTGTCTTCATTGGGATTGTGTTCCATTAGAGACAGCGTGGCTTACTTTGGGTTCACTCACACTTACTGGAGGGGGGGTGTGTTGATGATCGGTCATTGGCTTCTAACTCCAAACAGCTAGTACAACTGAACATATTTAGGCTGATGATATTTTAAATAAATAAACTTTAAATAATTGGAACATGCTTCTCTTGAGAATAAAAACTCAATATTATTTGTATTACAGTATACACAGTGTATTTAACTTAAAATTAGCTATAGATGTCATGCAAGAAGCTCATATTTAACCAACATATAACTCACAACAAAAACATGTCTTTGTTATTTCATGGCTCTTGTTTTTAACATAAATTAGGATAGACCCTGCCCGGGTACGCTGTTCTCCCTCAACGTGGCACCCTGGTGGAAACGTTAACTTGAGGGGGTAACTAGGCTAAATGAATGGCGAAACACAACTCCCGTGGGAGTGTCCAAGGGTACGCAAGAGTGGACCCATTGCACGGACGGAGTTGAAAGAGAGCACTCACGACCCTGTCCATAATCCATGCGCCGTTCCTCAAGGGATCGTTACATTAATGGCGAGTTCCCCCATGGTTAGCTTGGTATATCATAGGAAGATGGCGGAGGCTCCCGGTAAACTCGGTCCTTTGGCCATGTCTAGCCCATGCGTCCAGAGGCCAGGTATGTCGGAAATAGCAATACTTTATATAGGCATTGACTTGGGTCTCTTCCAGACAGAACTGCGGTTCTCGCAGGTTTTTTTGTTTTTTCTGTTTGACGCTCAAACAGATTTTTTTTTTTCAAACTTAGAGCTCGAAGAGCCTTCGGCTCAGCTCTTAGACGATCAAACGGATAGACCCTGTCGTGACGTCATCATTCTCTAAGACCAAAAATGAATGCTCCCTTTCTTCATCATCACTTTGGAAAAGCACACGCACACACATACACACACACTCCATAACATGGGGACCTAACGTCGTATTCCTGCAACCAGGCCCAGGGGGTACCTGGCTACGCCAATGGTACCTAAGTCTGAAGTTCACGCCTTCAGTCACAAGACCCAATCACAACATTCTCCTTCAGACGTTGTTATCAACATAGCTGAAAATAAATGCAGTCGTGTGGACCTCTCCTAAAAATAGAAAAAAAGACCCTGTGACGACTTCGATTTAAGAATAGATTTTTTTTTCAAATTTTATTCTATTAGCCAATCACCAAATAAACAACGAATACTGCTGTCGTTCACAAGCACGCGAACCGCTGCTATTCAACTGCGGGGAGGTATATATCCATAAAGCAGAACGTTCTCCACGCTTGAACGACACGGTCAAAATAAATATTGTATGAATTGTCTCTCTTTTGTTTAGTAGGTGAGAGAATATAAAAGCGTATTGACTATGTGGCTGTGGTTTCTGTCACCTGTAAGTCCTAAGCTGTTATCAACATAAAAACTGAGACATTTGGTGTTGGGTGCTTATGGGTGTCTGTGGGTGTGTATAATAATGCTTGCTTTCACAACATATTGACATGTAACTCATGCTAACCTGTTATTCCTTATAGTACAACTCGTGAATAAATGAAAGGTTTCTAGCCTTTCTACAAAGCTATATCGACTCTGTCTTGTACACGTTATTTCTCCCTATTTCCAATCTCAGATAAAGTTGAAATTTTGCACAATTATTCATTATCGATGACAACACATGAATCAATAAAAAAACCCAGTTATTTAATTAATTATTTTTCTATATTTAGAAAAACGGAAGTACAATATTGTTACAATATTGAGAGATATTGCATTAATTGTGCGGTTCATTCTTTCCTTTATATAAGCTTTTTTTTTGAGAAGGTTTTTTTTTATTTTGTTTGTTTTTTCAAAGTAAGGATAATCCCAGCTTCGAGGCTTTGATAAATCTTTTTAAAATGATATTTATTCTTAACTTTCTGTTGTTAAAAGAAATGCTCGACATGTATAGAGCCAAACAACTTCAAACGAGGACTGTTCATGCAGTCTCCATCATTTCAAATCGGTAATATTTGTTGATTATATGGGAATCCATTTGAAACTTAATCGGGATTTCTGTTTACAGCTGTTTGAGTTAATTAAGGAATTAAGGGAATTTGGATTTCTAGAATCGATTTTAGGAGTCCTATTTTCCTGGTTTATCGTTGGAAGTCCCAATTTCTATGCTTAACTTTTACAATCTTTCAAAAGTGGATTGTCAATCTCAAGCCTAAGTTAGTAGTGATTTTTTTTTTGCTATATCAGGAGTACACTGACAACAGGCGTACACTATGAACAGGAGCACACTATGAACAGGATTACACTATGAACAGGATTACACTATGAACAGGAGCACACTATGAACAGGAGCACACTATGAACAGGAGTACACTATGAACAGGAGTACACTATGAACAGGAGTACACTATGAACAGGAGTACACTATGAACAGGAGCACACTATGAACAGGAGCACACTATGAACAGGATTACACTATGAACAGGAGTACACTATGAACAGGATTACACTATGAACAGGAGTACACTATGAACAGGAGTACACTATGAACAGGAGCACACTATGAACAGGAGTACACTATGAACAGGAGTACACTATGAACAGGAGTACACTATGAACAGGAGCACTCTATGAACAGGATTACACTATGAACAGGAGCACACTATGAACAGGAGAACACTATGAACAGGAGTACACTATGAACAGGAGTACACTATGAACAGGAGCACACTATGAACAGGAGTACACTATGAACAGGAGTACACTATGAACAGGAGTACACTATGAACAGGAGTATACTATGAACAGGAGTACACTATGAACAGGAGCACACTATGAACAGGAGTACACTATGAACAGGAGTACACTATGAACAGGAGTACACTATGAACAGGAGTACACAATAAACAGGAGTACACTATGAACAGGGGCACACTATAAACAGGAGAACATTTTCATAGAGTACACTATTAACAGGAGTACACTATGAACAGAAGCACACTATGAACAGGAGTACACTATGAACAGGAGTACACTATGAACAGGAGTACACTATGAACAGGAGTACACTTTCATAGAGTACACTATGAACAGGAGTACACTATGAACAGGAGCACACTATGAACAGGAGTACACTATGAACAGGAGTACACTTTGAACAGGAGTAAACTATGAACAGGAGTACACTATGAACAGGAGTACACTATGAACAGGAGTACACTATGAACAGGAGTACACTATGAACAGGAGCACACTATGAACAGGAGTACACTATGAACAGGAGTACACAATGAACAGGAGTACACTATGAACAGGAGTACACTATGAACAGGAGCACACTATGAAAAGGAGCACACTATGAACAGGAGTACACTTTGAACAGGAGTACACAATGAACAGGAGTACACTATGAACAGGAGAACATTTTCATAGAGTACACTATGAACAGGAGTACACTATGAACAGGAGTACACTATGAACAGGAGTACACTATGAACAGGAGTACACTATGAACAGGAGTACATTATGAAAAGGAGTACACTATGAACAGGAGAACATTTTCATAGAGTACACTATGAACAGGAGTACACTATGAACAGGAGCACACTGTGAACCGGAGTACACTATGAACAGGAGTACACTATGAACAGGAGTACACTATGAACAGGAGTACACTATGAACAGGAGTACACTATGAACAGGAGAACATTTTCATAGAGTACACTATGAACAGGAGCACACTATGAACAGGAGCACACTATGAACAGGAGTACACTATGAACAGGAGCACACTATGAACAGGAGCACACTATGAACAGGAGTACACTATGAACAAGAGCACACTATGAACAGGAGTACACTATGAACAGGAGTACACTATGAACAGGAGTACACTATGAACAGGAGCACACTATGAACAGGAGCACACTATGAACAGGAGCACACTAGGAACAGGAGTACACTATGAACAGGAGTACACTATGAACAGGAGAACATTTTCATAGAGTACACTATGAACAGGAGTACACTATGAACAGGAGCACACTATGAACAGGAGTACACTATGAACAGGAGCACACTATGAACAGGAGTACACTATGAACAGGAGTACACTATGAACAGGAGCACACTATGAACAGGAGCACACTATGAACAGGAGTACACTATGAACAGGAGTACACTATGAACAGGAGTACACTATGAACAGGAGCACATTATGAACAGGAGTACACTTTCATAGAGTACACTATGAACAGGAGTACACTATGAACAGGAGTACACTATGAACAGGAGCACACTATGAACAGGAGCACACTATGAACAGGAGTACACTATGAACAGGAGCACACTATGAACAGGAGCACACTATGAACAGGAGTACACTTAGAACAGGAGCACACTATGAACAGGAGTACACTATGAACAAGAGCACACTATGAACAGGAGTACACTATGAACAGGAGTACACAATGAACAGGAGTACACTATGAACAGGAGTACACTATGAACAGGAGCACACTATGAACAGGAGTACACTATGAACAGGAGTACACTATGAACAGGAGTACACTATGAACAGGAGAACAATTTCATAGAGTACACTATGAACAGGAGTACACTATGAACAGGAGCACACTATGAACAGGAGTACACTATGAACAGGAGTACACTATGAACAGGAGTACACTATGAACAGGAGTACACTATGAACAGGAGCACATTATGAACAGGAGTACACTTTCATAGAGTACACTATGAACAGGAGTACACTATGAACAGGAGTACACTATGAACAGGAGTACACTATGAACAGGAGCACACTATGAACAGGAGTACACAATGAACAGGAGTACACTTTCATAGAGTACACTATGAACAGGAGTACACTATGAACAGGAGTACACTATGAACAGGAGTAGACTGAGAACAGGAGTAGACTGAGAACAGGAGTAGACTGAGAACAGGAGTAGACTGAGAACAGTACACTAAGTACAGGAGTACACTGAGAACAGGAGTAGACTGAGAACAGTACACTAAGAACAGGAGTAGACTAAGAACAGGAGTAGACTGAGAACAGGAGTACACTGGGAACAGGAGAACACTGAGAACAGGAGTACACTGAGAACAGGAGTAGACTGAGAACAGGAGTAGACTGAGAACAGGAGTACACTGAGAACAGGAGTACACTGAGAACAGGAGTAGACTGAGAACAGGAGTACACTAAGAACAGGAGTAGACTGAGAACAGGAGTAGACTAAGAACAGGAGTAGACTAAGAACAGGAGTAGACTGAGAACAGGAGTACACTAAGAACAGTAGTAGACTAAGAACAGGAGTACACTAAGAACAGGAGTACACTGAGAACAGGAGTAGACTGAGAACAGGAGTACACTAAGAACAGGAGTACACTGAGAACAGAAGTAGACTGAGAACAGGAGTAGACTGAGAACAGTACACTAAGAACAGGAGTAGACTAAGAACAGGAGTAGACTGAGAACAGGAGTAGACTGAGAACAGGAGTAGACTGAGAACAGTACACTAAGAACAGGAGTAGACTAAGAACAGGAGTAGACTGAGAACAGGAGTAGACTGAGAACAGGAGTACACTGAGAACAGGAGTAGACTGAGAACAGGAGTACACTAAGAACAGGAGTACACTAAGAACAGGAGTACACTGAGAACAGGAGTAGACTGAGAACAGGAGTACACTAAGAACAGGAGTACACTGAGAACAGGAGTAGACTAAGAACAGGAGTAGACTAAGAACAGGAGTAGACTGAGAACAGGAGTACACTAAGAACAGGAGTAGACTAAGAACAGGAGTACACTAAGAACAGGAGTACACTGAGAACAGGAGTACACTGAGAACAGGAGTAGACTGAGAACAGGAGTAGACTGAGAACAGAAGTAGACTGAGAACAGGAGTAGACTGAGAACATTACACTAAGAACAGGAGTAGACTAAGAACAGGAGTAGACTGAGAACAGGAGTAGACTGAGAACAGGAGTACACTGAGAACAGAAGTACACTGAGAACAGGAGTAGACTGAGAACAGGAGTACACTAAGAACAGGAGTACACTAAGAACAGGAGTACACTGAGAACAGGAGTACACTAAGAACAGGAGTAGACTGAGAACAGGAGTAGACTGAGAACAGAAGTACACTGAGAACAGAAGTACACTGAGAACAGGAGTAGACTGAGAACAGGAGTACACTAAGAACAGGAGTAGACTGAGAACAGGAGTAGACTGAGAACAGGAGTACACTGAGAACAGGAGTACACTGAGAACAGGAGTACACTGAGAACAGGAGTACACTGAGAACAGGAGTACACTGAGAACAGGAGTACACTGAGAACAGGAGTACACTGAGAACAGGAATAGACTGAGAACAGGAGTACACTAAGAACAGGAGTACACTGAGAACAGGAGTACACTGAGAACAGGAGTAGACTGAGAACAGGAGTACACTGAGAACAGGAGTACACTGAGAACAGGAGTAGACTGAGAACAGGAGTAGACTGAGAACAGATGTACACTGAGAACAGGAGTAGACTGAGAACAGGAGTACACTGAGAACAGGAGTACACTGAGAACAGGAGTACACTGAGAACAGGAGTAGACTGAGAACAGGAGTAGACTGAGAACAGGAGTAGACTAAGAACAGGAGTAGGCTGAGAACAGGAGTACACTGAGAACAGGAGTACACTGAGAACAGGAGTACACTGAGAACAGGAGTACACTGAGAACAGGAGTAGACTGAGAACAGGAGTAGACTAAGAACAGGAGTACACTGAGAACAGGAGTACACTGAGAACAGGAGTACACTAAGAACAGAAGTACACTGAGAACAGGAGTACACTGAGAACAGGAGTAGACTGAGAACAGGAGTAGACTGAGAACAGGAGTAGACTAAGAACAGGAGTAGACTGAGAACAGGAGTACACTGAGAACAGGAGTACACTGAGAACAGGAGTACACTGAGAACTGGAGTAGACTGAGAACAGGAGTAGACTAAGAACAGGAGTAGACTGAGAACAGGAGTAGACTGAGAACAGGAGTAGACTAAGAACAGAAGTACACTGAGAACAGGAGTAGACTGAGAACAGGAGTACACTAAGAACAGGAGTACACTGAGAACAGGAGTACACTGAGAACAGGAGTACACTGAGAACAGGAGTACACTGAGAACAGGAGTACACTGAGAACAGGAGTACACTGAGAACAGGAGTACACTGAGAACAGGAGTACACTGAGAACAGGAGTACACTGAGAACAGGAGTACACTGAGAACAGGAATAGACTGAGAACAGGAGTACACTAAGAACAGGAGTACACTGAGAACAGGAGTACACTGAGAACAGGAGTAGACTGAGAACAGGAGTACACTGAGAACAGGAGTACACTGAGAACAGGAGTAGACTGAGAACAGGAGTAGACTGAGAACAGATGTACACTGAGAACAGGAGTAGACTGAGAACAGGAGTAGACTGAGAACAGGAGTACACTGAGAACAGGAGTACACTGAGAACAGGAGTACACTGAGAACAGGAGTAGACTGAGAACAGGAGTAGACTGAGAACAGGAGTAGACTAAGAACAGGAGTAGGCTGAGAACAGGAGTACACTGAGAACAGGAGTACACTGAGAACAGGAGTACACTGAGAACAGGAGTACACTGAGAACAGGAGTAGACTGAGAACAGGAGTAGACTAAGAACAGGAGTACACTGAGAACAGGAGTACACTGAGAACAGGAGTACACTAAGAACAGAAGTACACTGAGAACAGGAGTACACTGAGAACAGGAGTAGACTGAGAACAGGAGTAGACTGAGAACAGGAGTAGACTAAGAACAGGAGTAGACTGAGAACAGGAGTACACTGAGAACAGGAGTACACTGAGAACAGGAGTACACTGAGAACTGGAGTAGACTGAGAACAGGAGTAGACTAAGAACAGGAGTAGACTGAGAACAGGAGTAGACTGAGAACAGGAGTAGACTAAGAACAGGCGTAGACTTAGAACAGGAGTAGACTGAGAACAGGAGTAGACTGAGAACAGGAGTACACTGAGAACAGGAGTACACTAAGAACAGAAGTACACTGAGAACAGGAGTACACTGAGAACAGGAGTAGACTGAGAACAGGAGTTCTCTGAGAACAGGAGTACATTGAGAACAGGAGTAGACTGAGAACAGGAGTAGACTGAGAACAGGAGTACACTGAGAACAGGAGTACACTGAGAACAGGAATAGACTGAGAACAGGAGTACACTGAGAACAGGAATAGACTGAGAACAGGAGTACACTGAGAACAGGAGTAGACTGAGAACAGGAGTACACTGAGAACAGGAGTAGACTGAGAACAGGAGTAGACTGAGAACAGGAGTACACTGAGAACAGGAATAGACTGAGAACAGGAGTAGACTGAGAACAGGAGTAGACTGAGAACAGGAGTACACTGAGAACAGGATTACACTGAGAACAGGAGTACACTGAGAACAGGAGTACACTGAGAACAGGAGTAGACTAAGAACAGGAGTAGACTAAGAACAGGAGTAGACTGAGAACAGGAGTAGACTGAGAACAGGAGTACACTGAGAACAGGAGTACACTAAGAACAGAAGTACACTGAGAACAGGAGTACACTGAGAACAGGAGTAGACTGAGAACAGGAGTAGACTGAGAACAGGAGTACACTGAGAACAGGAGTACACTGAGAACAGGAGTACACTGAGAACAGGAGTACACTGAGAACAGGAGTACACTGAGAACAGGAGTACACTGAGAACAGGAGTACACTGAGAACAGGAGTACACTGAGAACAGGAGTAGACTGAGAACAGGAGTAGACTGAGAACAGGAGTACACTGAGAACAGGAGTACACTGAGAACAGGAGTACACTGAGAACAGGAGTACACTGAGAACAGGAGTACACTGAGAACAGGAGTACACTGAGAACAGGAGTACACTGAGAACAGGAGTAGACTGAGAACAGGAGTAGACTGAGAACAGGAGTAGACTGAGAACAGGAGTACACTGAGAACAGGAGTACACTGAGAACAGGAATACATTGAGTACAATAGTACATTTAGAACAGGATTCCTAGATACAATGCTGGAGAATGTAGCAAAAGCGAAAAAAAAAGACAAAGTACTTCCAACTTAACAGACGTCTTGTAGCTGTATTGCCAACTCCAATGTAAAGAAACAAGAGTTTCTATGTGACAGAGCTTACAATTTGTCATAAGTTCTTTTATGTAAATGTGATAAGTATCGAAGTATGCTTGTTTGTTGTTTGAAGTGTATTTTTGGAATATAAATAAGTATGCCATATTTAAATTGTTCATTTTTTGTTTATTATGAATTGTATTTATTATGTTTTCATATTTATAATTAACGATATCTTGGTTTACTGCTATTTGTTCCGTGCTATGGTCTCGGGTGACCTCAATTCATATTGAAAATTAGTTCGTCTACTCTTACTATTTCTAATTGACCTACTATTAATAGATGAAAAACTGTCATGGAATCCCAATATTGATGAAACTATTTAAAAAATCAAACAAAGCATTAGGGTTTATTAAAAGAAATTCCTATAAATCAAATAAGAACAAAACTAAAATGTTATTTAACATTGGTTAGGCCAATAATAGAATATGCATCCTCTGTTTGGGACCCCTCAACTAAAGAAAACATTAAGAAACTGAAACAGACACAAAATAAAGCAGTGAGATTCATAACAAACGAATATTCACATTTGACTAGAGTAACACCTTTAGTAAAATCACTAAATTTAGAAGCCTTTAGGATAGAAGACTCAAAAGTAAAGTAAGCAATTATACAAAAAACACTGAACCATAATCTTCAAATAAAAAAAAAATCTAATAAAAGACACAAAGATAAAGGCACATTCCATATACTAAGACACATTTGTACAAATGCTCCTTCTTCCCTAGTGCTAATAGTCTTAGAGCATGGAATGGGTTGCTTGAGCTAGCCAGGAAAACCAGTGACTTGGCAGAATTTAGGTCATTGGTTATTATGCATGATTAGATGGATGACGCGTAGGACGTAATCCTCTTCTTGAACGTCTGTATTATATAAGAAGAAACTATCTCATTACTTAAGACAATATTATTAAACATTGGTCTACATTTAATTGTCAACTGAGAAGCTAGAATAGTCAGTGCCACCAAAAGAAATTTCAATTCTGACCTACTTTATACGTTTGACTGTGTTCAGTACATGCGTCTTTCGGTTAAGTTTTCTACAATGACACTAAAGACACCCCAATGCCCTTGTATTGTCTATAAATATAATTAGTAATATCATGCATCTATAGACAGCTTGTATTGCTACATGAATGACACTAATAGCTAAAGTCTCATGTCCAATTCAAAACAGCCTAGCACGATCATAAAATGTCCAATTTATCACCGTGGTGTTAATTCTGGAATCGTGAAATGATCCGAACTCGTTTGGCTAATCGTCTGGATCAAGTCAAACTCTAATCACGCTGGGGGGGGGGGGGGGGCGGAAAGATATTAGATAACACCGGGTGACGGGTAGCTCTTGACGACTCGCTTCAACGTCTCCACCTCCCCCCCCCACACACACACACAGATGGTCAGCGGACCGTGATTGCTACAAGTATCGGAGGTTATGACAACACGATACAAATGGGCTCAAGTTCTTGTGGCGATCTTTGTTGGCGCCATAGCTAAAACATGAAAGGATATGGTCTTCATTGTTTCTTCATGGTTGTCTGCAAACCAATGTTCTTTTCTTCATGGTTGTCTGCAAACCAATGTTCTTTTCTTCATGGTTGTCTGCAAACCAATGTTCTTTTCTTCATGGTTGTCTGCAAACCAATGTTCTTTTCTTCATGGTTGTCTGCAAACCAATGTTCTTTTCTTCATGGTTGTCTGCAAACCAATGTTCTTTTCTTCATGGTTGTCTGAAAACCAATGTTCTTTTCTTCATGGTTGTCTGAAAACCAATGTTCTTTTCCTTTTGAAGAGTAGGTTGAGAGTTTAAAGTAGTGTGCATTTCAGAGCTGTACAATATTTGTTTTCAATGTGTATCCACTCGTTATCAGACATAGAAAGCCTAGGAATATTATATATATATAATTATATATATATATATATATATATATATATATATATATATATATATATATATATATATATATATATATATATATATATATATTACAAAGCTTATATTAACTCTGTGTGGTAAAAAGTTTGTACACGTTATTTCTCCCACATTCAAACTCGGATCAGCCTGAAATTTTTTTGTTTGGTATCGGAAAAGGGAAAGAACTGACTGATGTGGAGGTATGAGTTGAATTAGTCCGAACAGACTTAAGTGAAATGCCATTTGAGAAGATAGCTGTAGATATTATTGGACCAATGCCAGTAATATCCGGAAGAGGCCATGGCTACATTTTGACTGTTGTAGACATGTGCACACGGTTTTCAGAAGCAATAAAATTGAAAAGAATTTCTTCCGTAGATGTCGGAGACGCACTAACAGCAATATTTGCAAGAACAGGTTACCCTCGCATAATACTGTGCGATCAAGGCGACCATTTTAAATCAAATGAATTCGCACAGTTTTGTAAAACTCTGAATAATAAATAACAATTTGCTGCCCCCAAACGAATGGGATGTGCGAACGCCTGAATTCAACGCTGAAAACAATGCTGAACAAAGTAGCACAGGACAACCCAACAGACTGGGACAAGCTGATCAACCCCATACTGTTCGTCTACAGAGAAGTACCACACACAACAACAGTCTTCTCACCATTCGAGATGCTCTATGGCTTACCTGTTAGAGGACCCATGTCACTATACAGAGACTTTCTAGTTAATAGGAACATAGAACATGACGTACTCACAGGATACGATCTTGTCATCAAGACAAGACACAATATAATCAAAGCATGCGGAACTGTCCTAATGCAAGCAAACAAAGAGAAACCAGAACTATCGAGAAAGCTAAATCAGGGTCTAAAGTTGAGAACACTACAAGTTGGTGATAATGTCATGGTTCTGCTGCCTGACAAAAATAACCAGCTATTTATAAAATGGCAGGGCCCATTCCAAGTCACAAAGGGGATTTCGAAGGTCGACTACAGTATAAACATCAGAGGTCGAGACAAAGTATTTCACATCAATATGCTGAAGCTGTACATGCCCAGACCATTTACACTTTCAACGAACGCTAATCAAGACAGACATAGAGTCATGATGATAGAAACAATAGAGGAACCAGATGAATTACCATGTCCAGTTATTGAAAGCTGTGAAACTGTGAAAGCTATAGACACATCACACCTCCAGTATCCAGTTAAGCCTGTCTGTGGCATTTTACGTCTCGTGAGACGATCTTTTCCCTTTGCAACTTCTTGCGTGACTAAAGAGGCCAATCCTTGATACACAGCTGCGATCACAGGTTGGGCATATAAAATCACCAGGCGCCGTTGCATTTTCACCCTTCTTTCTGCTTCTGTTGTGTATGACATCTGCAATCTGTGACCCTTCCTTTATGCTCTCTCTCCATGTGGATCTGTCCAGTGCCACCTCTTCCCAGTTGCCAGTGTCGATTTTGAAGAGCTTCATGTCGCGTTTGCATACATCCGTATAACGTAAAAGTGGGCGACCAGCGGCTCTCCTGCCTTCAATTAGATCGCCATACAGGATGTCCTGTGGAAGTCGACCTACTGGCATTCTACGAACGTGGCCAAGCCAGCCAAGGCGTCTGCTGCTGATAACAGAGCGGATGTCCTGGCATCCTGCTCTATGTAGCACTTCCTCATTTGTTATCTTATCTTGCCACCTTATTTTAAAGATCCGCCTTAGGCATCGGAGGTGGAAGACATTCAGCTTTTTTTCCTGCCATGAGTAGGTTGACCATGTTTCACTTCCGTACAGCAAGGTGCTCAACACACAGGTCCGGTAGACTAGGGCTTTAGTACTGCTAGTCAGCAATATGTTGTCCCTTGGCTCCATCATATCCAACAACACTCTACTGGATAAAGACATAAACAACAGGATAGCCAAGGCAATGGCCACCATGTCACGGTTGCAGAAAAGAATCCAGTTAAGCAAGATATTGATAAACTGCTAGCTCTATGGGCGCCAATATTCACAGACAAACCGGGTAGAACAACTGCCATAAAACACACTATCCAACTGACTGATACGAAGCCCACAAAATCCAAACCATATCTAGTTTCCTTACACCATGAAGAGATACTGAAAAAGGAAATTGAAACGCTGTTAAAAATGGGAATAATTGATACATCCACATCTCCATACTCAGCTCCAGCAGTCCTAGTGAAACAAAAGAAACAACTGGGAAGATGCGTCTATGTGTAGACTACCGGAAACTAAACACCATCACAGTGAAAGATACATACCCAATGCCTAACATAGAGAACATTATACCTAAACTTAGAGGTGCAAAATACTTCACTACTCTTGACTTAGCCAGAGGTTATTGGCAAATTCCACTAGAGGAAGAAGCTAAGCCAGTTACGGCATTAACTACTCCATTTGGTTGTTACCAATGGAATTACATGAGTTTCCGACTTAGTAACTCACCTGCGACCTTCAACAGAATGATGGCAAAACTATTTGGGAAAAGACCGGATGTCAGTTTCTATCTTGATGACATATGTGTCTTCCACAACACATTAGAAGAACACGTTGCTGGTCTGCAACAAGTATTCCAGATACTACAAGACAAAGGGCTTACAATAAAACCTAGTAAGGTTAAAATTGCCAGAACAGACACAGGCACACAGACACAGAATACAGCAAAATACTATCAGACCACTACAAGACAACATAGGCAAGATACTCAACTTAACAATACCTACCACAAAGGGACAAGTCCGAAGCATCTTAGGTTTATGTAATTACTATGGCGGTTCCTGGCAAATTTCACAAGTATTACACAACCTTTAATTGAACTGACAAAAAAGGCATGCCAAACAAGATCACATGGAGCTCCAGACTACAGGAATGCCTGCAAAGCATTAAAAATGTCTTCTCAGACGACATAGTACTCCAGCTTCCAGACATCAGAAACCCTTTCTACTTGGCAACAGATGCATCCTCCACAGCAGTGGGAGGCACTTTAATGCAGAAGTGTGACGCAACGCTACGACCAGTCTACTACATTAGCAGAAAGCTGAACGCAGCAGAACAAAAATATTCCACGATAGAGCGTGAAGCTCTAGCTACTGTGTTCTGTATAACGAAACTATCCCTTTACTTGCTTGGGAAATCATTCATCTTACTAACAGATCACGCCCCAACTAGCTTATATCAATACAAATAAGCTAACCAACCAGAGGATCACTAGATGGGCTTTAAAACTTCAAGACTTCAGCTTTACAGTTCAAGCTATTCCGGGACAAATCAACGTGATAGCTGACGTGATGACAAGATGTGTCTAGGGACCGCTGGACTTAGGTTCATTCATTAATCAGCTTATGAGAAAATTAACAAATACCTTGTAAGATAACTTTAAAGTCAGTCTTGTCAAGATTGAATTAACAGAACGCTCCAGAATTATTTTTTTTATTTCATTCACAGATGTGAAATTTGTACTACTATTTTAGTTTTTTTTTTATGTTTGTTGCATTGATTGTAGTCATAAATGTCCATTTAGGAACTGGTATGAAAGAAACAAAGTAAACAATTCCCTTAATTTGAAAGATGTTATGATGTAACATAAAGTATTAACTAATTGTGTATTTTTCACCTGACAATGTTGGCATCCAAAAGACTACCGTTACATAGGAAAAAACTAAATGCGGGATTTTTAAAATATAAGTTGTATAAAAAACAGGAAAGCTTTCTGCGATAGTTCAATTTGAAATGTCTCTTGCAATAACATATTATTGAAGATTTATTTGTCGTCATAGGCATTATCAGTTCTCTCATAATAGAAGATGCCATTGTATTACATGTCATTGTTTTTTCTTGTCGATGTAAAACATTATAAATGTACACCCAAACTATTGGGTTCATGACATTTTGATACGATCAAAAATTTTCTCTGCCCTGGGAGGACTGTTGTGACACGGTTACTGTGTGGTCAACCGTGACACACGGTCAAGTGTTGGGTATCGAGATTTAGGGGACTTGGGGGAAGTGTGTAAACAAGAAGAGAGAAAGTCAGCGAGTGAAGTTGGGTGTCTGTATATAATGTTGCCGTGTATATATGTTATGTTGAAATGTTACACAATTAAAAGGCACTTTAAACGTAAAAGGACTTGTTTCTTCACAAAACAAAAATAAACAAGATTACAAAGAGAGTTTGTGTTACACAAACTCAGAGGCGGCCCCCGTCAAAGTCGGATCCCTGTCGGATCTGCATATTCGCAAATAATATTCAAGAGGTGATTTAATTTTGATGGTCAAAGGTGATAATGTTTCAAAGATTCATTTGCCGTAAATTTAAATTTAAATTAAATGAAAAATAGTAGATTAGTTTTAGTAGGCCTATATTAAAACATTACAATATTGATCAAAACGTTTGGAAATGAAAATCTACACTTTTTTTTTACACTTTAAGTTTAGAAATTGAAATTCTACATCTTAATCTAGTCTATTTTAGTCTAAACTAGATCTAGAAATTCTAGATCTAGACTCTAAAATAATTTTAATTAGAATATAAATCCAGATCTAGATATACTGTAATAAAAATCTAGATCTAGTTTTAAAAAAAATTAGATTAGATCTAAATCAAGATATCATTCCTTTTTTAAACGCGATTCACATAACGAGGCTTAATAAACATTACTATACCGAGTTCTTTTTTCATTTCATTTGAAGAATTAATTCCATATAACGTCAGAGGGGAAAAAAACACTACGTCACACGGCCTAGCTAGACTAAAAATCGCCTTCATCAATAAGAGCCATTTATCGAGTGTTCATAGACATTGGTGCACCGAGTGCGTTCTTTTAGCATTTCTTTTAAAGAATTCATTCCATATGACGTCAAAGAAAAAAAAAACCACTACGTCACACGGCTTAGTTAGACTAAAATATGTTTTCATTAATACGAGCAATTTTTCGAGGGTTATTAGACATTGGTGCACCGAGTGCGTTCTTTTAACATTAGCCTACATTTAAAGAGTCCATTCATATGACGTCAAAGAAAAAAAATTCCATTACCTCACAATAGGCTAGTACCGGTACCATAAAAAAAATGTCTTTATTAACACGAGATATTTAACAAGGGTTCATAGACATTGGTGCACTGAGTTCTAATAGAATTTACTTAAAAAGGATCAAAGCCGCATTGTTTTTGCGTTTTGTCTGTCAGTCGGTCTGTCCGTCATCTTGATATAAAAAAAGAACAACTAAAAGTTATTAAAAATTGATTAACCTTTATTTTACGTTTCAAAAACATTGCAATAATTTTTAGGTATGAACACAATTGAAAAGTTTATATAATAGATTGTTCCGGATGTTTGTATAAATAGTAAAAGAAAAAGAGAATTTCAGATAAATGTAATACCGTTAATTAAATTTTTTGGATGGTCTCGTATAAAAATTAGATGTACTACAGCCATGTGGAGAGATTTTCATACCTTACTTTGGTGTTTGGATTCTGTTTTCCTTAAAAGTCGGAACATAATATTAACGATAATTAGATTTTTACATGTTTTAGGTAGAAAGTTAAATGCACTGTAAGAGAGTAGTGAGTTAAAATATTTTTCATAAAAATCCGTAAAAACATTATTTCGTAAATGAGAAGATTATTTGTTTATTAATTAGAATAGGGAGTTCAAACAATTATTTGGCGTTAGTAGATTTTTAAATAAATTCGGAAATTTCTGGCGACGATTTGTAAGAAACAAAATCCGGAACTTTCTTTATTGATTACAAAACTTCTATGTTATGTTTTAGCAAGAAAATTAAATGTCTAAAAAGTAATTTTCAGTAATCAATTCTAGTAAATTACTTTTTTTTAAAAACCCTGAACAACCTATTGTCGATATTTTTAAAATTTGTTTAAAGATGAAAATACGGAACAATTTGATATTGATAACCAAATTATAGTGACGCATTGTCAAATAATATAAGTGTAATATTAGTAAATTATGCGATTTCAAACAATCATTAGGCATAATTCATGTTTTATAAAACAATATCCGGAACATTTTTACACTTAATGAAATATAGGTCAGTATAGAGATTTTGATTTAGCATTAATATGCTATTTACATAAAAAAAAACGGAACAACATATTATTGATAATGTGTTTTTGCAACGTTTAAGCATGAAAATTGAATGTAATATAAATTAGAAGAGCAAACAAACATTTGTTGGGGTTGATTAGTTTTGCACAAAAAAATCCGGAACAATCAATTTTTAGATACTTAAAACCATTGAGATGTTACGGGAGGAACATTAAAGTGTAAATCAGATTTTCAATAGCTTTTAGAGTTCTAGTTTTTTTAATCTAATCGTGACGGACAGACTGACCAACAGACAAAACGCACACAAATAATCTTCTTTTATTCGGATGGGGGCACTAAACAAAAAATAAATAAAATCTGATTTTTTAAAAAAGTTTAAGGAATTGGTTTAGTACCTGATCATGTAGCGACGTTACGCTACTGCACGAAAATCGCTGCATAAAAAGTCCATTAAAAAATGTGTGTGATATTTACATACAAAATGCATTATTAGCCTTTATAAACAAACAGAAATGTTTTCTTTTAATTTTAGCAGCTAGTTGACCAGAAAAAAACATCTTTAACTATTATTTATATTTGGTGTAAACATTTCCTGTACGTTTTTAAAATATATTTGACTTAGTGATACTGAAAATACAGATAAATCGTCAATCTTTGTTAGCATATTGTAACATTGCCTCCCTTACATTTACGTAATTGTTTTAGAATTGGTGTATTTTTATGAAAAAATCGCTTGCATAATTAATTTTATAAATTAAACGGTTTGCTTTTAGAAAACCAAAAGTAGCCGTTGCACCTAAACTTTTGAAGCCGCATTTAATGATGAAATAATATTTTTCATATCTCTTCTAGTTTTCGAGATCTGAGTGTGACAGACGGACAGATGGACATTTTGCATAAACCTAATAGCGGCTTTTTCCCCTTACGGGGGCCGCTAATAAAATAACCAATTAGTTTATTAACTATTGGTAATTCATTATTTTGTTTGGTATCGCAAAAGGGAAAGAACTGACTGATGTGGAGGTATGAGTTGAATTAGTCCCATTTATACTTTGTAGAGAGAAAGCTTTAAAGTTTGAAACTAACAAGAAATATCTATAAAGTCTTCTATTTTCATAAGCACTTCCCTGGCACGGTGGTTAGTTAATCCATTAGCCTAAGGAGGCTTGAGCCCTCGAGTTCAAATTCATGTCGTTCAACTTTTTAAAAATTATTTATAAATTCTTTTAATCAGCGATTTATTATTGTCCGTCAAAGCTCCCCTACACATTAAATGACACAACTGATCCAAACTAATTGATACAACTACACTTATAAGCCGTTGTTGTTTTTTTTAAAGTATATTTTGAAATATTTTCTTTCTTTTTTAGACGCTATTAGTTTTGTTGTGAAATGTCTGTCCGTCCGTCTGTCCCGTTTAGAGCTCGTAAACTAGAAAAGATAGAGAAAATGCACCATCATAATATTTGAGTCCATTCAAAGTTCTGATGCAACGGCTACGTTTTTCTTGTCTGAATGCAAAAAAATCTAATTTTTAAAATCCCTTATGCAAGCAGTTTTTTCATAAAAATACAGCATTTTTACAACTATTCACTATTAAAAGTAACAAACACGGGAGACTCTTATGTAGGGGAGATAACAATAAATCATATTTTGTAACACAATTATGCAAATGGTTTTAGATTTTTTGTGATTTTTTTTTACATTTATATTGCTACTTTATGTAAGTTCTGTCCTATTACATTTACCCAAAAATAATGTTTACTTTTTTTTAATAGAAAAAATATATTTAGATATATTTAGTATGTATATAAGTTGGACATAATTTAAAACAACAATTAATAAGTAGTTTTTTTTTTTTTTTTTTTTTTTTTTTTTTTTAATGATTTACAAATAATATACATTCTTTTCAAAATAATAAACTCAATTAGATATTCATTATAAGACATCAGTTAGGCCAGGTTCACATTAAACTTCACATTCACTTTCACCTATCCTTTGGTCTGCTGGACCGCTTGGGCACCACACAAGATCTGTCAACCTTCTTTCTCCATTCTTCTCTGTCATTAGTCTTTGATATAATTTAATTCTGATATTCTTTCTGAAAATATTAATACCTGCCTTTTTACTTGCCCGAGTGGACCACTTTGGGGGCCGATTTTGAGTTTGTGTTTCCACACAAACTGTCTTTGTAACCTTGTTTTTTTTTTTTTATTTCCGTTTCTTGCTTTCTATGTTAGAGTCAAATAGTAGTTCTTGTCTTCGAGCCCGAGGATTAATTAGGCATGCATTCCTTGGCTACGCAATCCCAGCTTCGACCTACTTATTTTGCCACATTCAGCACAGACATAACCACTGGTCGATTCTATGAGACAGACAGATTATACACATTTTACTAATAGAATATTTTTTAGGCTATATATGACACATTTTATAACCTTCCAAATTACATCAGAAATGACACAGTACTATTTAAAGGCCGGGTTTTCGATGGAAAGGATGTAGAGCAGGAGCATTGAAGCTCAATATCATACAGAGTAATGTAACATGTTCTCCTTTCAGACCTTGCGATCTATAGGTCAGATGATGTAAAATGCTGCCAGCACAACCATCAACTGCCTTTACTTTTCCCCAACTCATGTCAGGTACCAATTTGAGCTAGGTAGATTTAGAGGTGACATAAAGATCCCGAAATTAAAAATCATAATCTCCATCAGGACTCGAATCCGTGACCCCTGGTTCGGAAGCCAAGCACTTAACCACGGAAGCACCATGCAAGGACCGCACCTCCTTTATTATACAGAGCTTTGATTGAATTCTAGAATCTCTCATGTAAACAGACTTTATCACGTTATGTGAAGTAGATGTAGTAACGAATGATTTAAAACAATCTCATTTATTCGATGCATGTATAAACGAACATGCATATATACAAGGGGGGAAACAACAACCTTCCCTAGTATAGATCTCTAGGTTTTTCAATAACTATCTTTTTTTTCTACTAAGATCACATCTGTATATATAGTGTACTTAGTCAAGGCTTCCAGAACTATCTGTGCTACATTGTCTCAGACTTCTATTTCGTCAATGTTTCAGTTCTATGCTTACAATCTAGTGAAACTAAAAAAATTCCAAGTGTATTTCTTTGGGACATCTTTCACTTCACTGTCAAACTCGTCATTGCGGCAGATAACAAACAAACTTGTAGGCTCAAATTATCCTGTATTAGTGGTCAAGTTTCAATTAGGAGAGAAGTGAATATATTAGAATTTCTTTCTGTCCAGTGTCGGCATGTGCCCTCTTGTAGAAAGAATGCGAAAAGAAGTATGTGCTACGATCGATGGAATTTGGATTTTTCTGAAATATTTTGTATTCATCTCAACAGACTCAGACTTTTTGTAGAATCAAAGCCTTCATTGTACAGACACACAAAGTACTCGTACTCAAGTCTCCATTGTACAGACACACAAAGTACTCGTACTCAAGTCTCCATTGTACAGACACACAAAGTACTCGTACTCAAGTCTCCATTGTACAGACACACAAAGTACTCGTACTCAAGTCTCCATTGTACAGACACACAAAGTACTCGTACTCAAGCCTCCATTGTACAGACACACAAAGTACTCGTACTCAAGTCTCCATTGTACAGACACACAAAGTACTCGTACTCAAGTCTCCATTGTACAGACACACAAAGTACTCGTACTCAAGTCTCCATTGTACAGACACACAAAGTACTCGTACTCAAGCCTCCATTGTACAGACACACAAAGTACTCGTACTCAAGTCTCAGAATGAATCCTAGTGTAAAACTTCCATGTGGTTCTGACTTTGCTTGGTTTAAAATACCCAGACCTATCTGATTACCGCTACAGGAAATTCGTTATTTTACAGGAAGCAAGTGGTCAATAGCAGGAAATTGATTTTGAACTGAAATTTCATAAGTCAAAGTGAAGCACTTGAGTGACGTTATTTTCTCATCGGAGACCGGAAGCAGGAAGTTTGCTAATTCAGACGTGAAATACGGATATTGAAAACTTTAAAAAAAAAAAAAAACGGATTTTTTTTTAAGCACGCAATTCGTCATTTACCTCTGTGTAGAATTTTTTTTTGTTGCGTTTTAAAAAACTATCTAAATCTAGAATATAGTTGCCAATCCAGTCAAAATGACGGGTAGATAGCGAGATTCTAGATTATTAAGATCTAAGTAAACTTTAATCTTGGTCTCTAGTGTTCTAAAGTATTGTCTCCATGTATTGTTTTAAAGTCTCCATGTATTGTTTTAAAGTCTTCATGTATTGTTTTAAAGTCTCCATGTATTGTTTTAAAGTCTCCATGTATTGTTTAAAAGTCTCCATGTATTGTTTTAAAGTCTCCATGTATTGTTTTAAAGTCTCCATGTATTGTTTTAAAGTCTCCATGTATTGTTTAAAAGTCTCCATGTATTGTTTTAAAGTCTCCATGTATTGTTTTAAAGTCTCTATGTATTGTTTTAAAGTCTCCATGTATTGTTTTAAAGTCTCTATGTATTGTTTTAAAGTCTATATGTATTGTTTTAAAGTCTCTATGTATTGTTTTAAAGTCTATATGTATTGTTTTAAAGTCTCCATGTATTGTTTTAAAGTCTCTATGTATTGTTTTAAAGTCTCCATGTATTGTTTAACAGTCTCCATATATTGTTTTAAAGTCTCCATGTATTGTTTTAAAGTCTCTATGTATTGTTTTAAAGTCTATATGTATTGTTTTAAAGTCTATATGTATTGTTTTAAAGTCTCCATGTATTGTTTTAAAGTCTCCATGTATTGCAGGCGACTCAAAGGCAGACCCCGAATGCGATGGATAGATGACGTGGAAGCAGATCTGAAGCAGCTTGGGGTTAGGGCGTGGAGACGAAAGGCCCAGGAGAGATCTGAATGGAAGGATGTGTTAATGCAGGCCAGAGCCCTCCATGGGCTGTAGCGCCACTGGGATGGATGGATGGATGTATTGTTTTAAAGTCTCCATGTATTGTTTAAAAGTCTCTAGGTATTACTAGACAGTCTCCATGTATTATTTTAAAGTGACATAGCCTAATATTGCTAGGAAGTCTCCATGTATTGTTCTAAAGCAGTAATTCCCAAACTTTTTTGTCTCGTAGACCCCTTGCCATTTTTTCCAGTTTTCGGTAGACCCCCTGCTTTTTTAATTTTCAAAATTTATCAACTTCAAATTTTTATTTCTCAAACTGATTTCTAAGTCTAACATATTTATTAAGAAAATTTAAATTAAATAAAGCAAAATAAAATTGAATAGTACCAAACAAAAAAATATTGTGGGCTGCTTTGATAAGAAAACTTCAAAATAAGCTTGAATTTAGGTAGGTTAAATATTTAAAACTTGGTTAGTGATGTCCAGCTTTTTAAAAATTATCATTGGAAGATTGGTAACCTTGCTGAAACTTTTTTTTTTTTTTTTGTTTATCTATTCTGTAGCAAGAAGAGCTGTTCTCCATTTTAAAATAGTACTTTCAGCTCTCATGTTCAACATTGTGGCTGTATATGGAACACTGACATGCCATATCTCGTCGAGTTCAACGAAACTGAGTAACTGCGGATTTGTTGTGGGCCAGTTGTTCTTGTAATGTTACATCTGCCTTTTCTATGTCATCATCGTGTGGATTGAATATCTATAGAGGTATTACCAATTACCATATTCAGAATTTCATCAAACCTCAGCTGGAAATTGGAATAAAAGACATTTAAATATTCAACATGAGTCACCAATACTGCTTTGAACTGTTTTGTAGCTTGCATTAATTTTTGTACGATATCAGATGCAGGTTCTTAAAACGTCTTCTATTGCTAGCAGAATCAATGTGGGCCTATAGTTTGCGGTTTTCAGGAAATAACTATAAATAGAGATTTCTACGACGCTCGCAAGCCTCTTCTCTTTGTGAGAATGAAGCTAACATTTTGTTTACTGTGTGTCTATTCTAAACTTAATCTTTGAGTGTTAGAAAGTATCTCAAATCTTCATGTAGTTTTTTTTTTTTTTTTTTTTTTGCGTTTTGAGACCCAAAGAAAAGCCTTTATTAAAGACAGACTCAGATGACGAAAAGAAAAAAAAATAATTTATCTTATCTTATATAATACAGACGTTACTTCAAAAAAGAAGATGATTACGTCCTACGCGTCATGTATTCAGTCATGCATATTAACCAATGACTTAAATTCTGCCAAGCCACAGTTTTTCCTGGCTAGCTCATGCAACCCATTCCATGCCCTAATAGCACTAGGGAAGGAGTATTTGTACAAATTTGTCCTAGCATATGGGACGAGGAATGTGCCTTTATCTTTGTGTCTTTCAGAGTATTTTATTAAATTTTTTTTTTGTATTTGAAGATTATGGTTCATCGTTTTATGTATAATTGCTACTTTACTTTTGAGTCTTCTGAAGGCTTTCTAAATTTAGTGATTTTACTAAAGGTGTTACTCTAGTCAAATGTGAATATTCTTTTGTTATGAATCTCACTGCTCTATTTTGTGTCTGTTCCAGTTTCTTGAGTTGAGGTGTCCCAAACGGAGGATGCATATTCTATTATTTACCGCCTTGGACAAAATATGCGGAAAAAATATGCAGGTGGCAACTGGGTTTGCATAGTCCTGTGAAACACTGAAGTTCATCTTTAGACTAGAAGACATTGCCATTATGGCCTCCAATAATCCTGCAGCTTAGATGTCCTTCATAGCGTCTCATTACTTTGTGGCAGGGTAGACACAAGGGAGCAATGAAGACATTGGAATGAAGCCACATTTTAAATAACCCACACTGTGCTGTCTACTTTACTTTTTGTTTCACAGACACAATGAAGATATTTAAACACGAAGTTAACATTTTTAAAATATTTTTTTTTGGAATATCAGGGTTGAAATTTAAACGGTGAACTAAGGTACAAATCATATGTGTGTTAATTTCATAAATAGCAAAAAAAATATTTAAGGCCCAACTGCTCAGATGAAATCCGCTATCGTGGACCCCCCATTTACAGTTTATAGACCCCCAATTCATTCTTTTCACTCTCGTAGACCCCTGGGGGTCTATATAGACCACTTTGGGAATCGTGTTCTTAAGTCTCCATGTATTGTTCTAAAGTCTCTAAAGCCTTTGTTCTATGTACATCTCATGTGATTTCTGGGTCTGCCTTTGTTCTATGTACATCTCATGTGATTTCTGGGTCTGACTTTGTTCAATGTACATCTCATGTGATTTCTGGGTCTGCCTTTGTTCTATGTACATCTCATATGATTTCTGGGTCTGCCTTTGTTCAATGTACATAACATGTGACTTCTGGGTCTGCCTTTGTTCAATGTACATCACATGTGACTTCTGGGTCTGCCTTTGTTTTATGTACATCACATGTGATTTCTGGGTCTGCCTTTGTTCTATGTACATCACATGTGACTTCTGGGTCTGCCTTTGTTCAATGTACATCACATGTGACTTCTGGGTCTGCCTTTGTTTTATGTACATCACATGTGATTTCTGGGTCTGCCTTTGTTCTATGTACATCTCATGTGATTTCTGGGTCCTCTTCTGACTCAATGACAGTGCCTAGTAGTATTATTATAGATTTTTGTTCTCTAGAACGTAGATACAAGGTCTGACACAAATCACAAGACAATCCAACATATGACTAGTTTGTGTTTTATTTTAAAACAATTTGATTTCATCATGAGAAATAAATGTCCAAGAGAAAACAAGAAGAAATACAAATACTGACTAAGAAGGGAAAAAATACATTAACGAAAGAGGTCGTGTCTATAAATAGAGACATAACAAGAGACAAGGGAAAGACAACTCAGAAGCCAAAGGGAAATAAATACAGTGATACAGCTCGAGTCATGGATCTCATTGTATATAAATCTAACAAAAGTGAGAATCAAAGATGAAAATATCAGAACTAGTACACAATTTTGGTTTTCTTGTATTCATTTGTCAAGCTACTCATTTTAATACTACAAATGGCATTGGAGTAAAATTATAAGAAAGTGAATTAAACTAGCAGTTATCTAGCTGTAGTTGCAACCACTAAATAACATACCTTGTACTGGGAGAACAACACAGTACATAAAATCAATAATCTAAATCTTTAAAAAAAAAAAAAAAATTAATTCAAAAAAAAAAAAAGATGATTTATTTTTATTTTATTGTATTGCCATTTTGTTTTGGCAAGTAAAAATTAATAATTGAAAGCAATTAGCATAGACATTACACTGCAGTTATCCAGGGTTACATTACCAAATGTAACAAGTAAGTCCTAGATTCTCTGGCTGCTTAACATGACACTGGTTTGTAAGTCCAATGTTCTAATCTCTTATGGAAAAATATTTTTAAAAAAATAAAAAGATTTATCATAGGATTCAGAAAAAGAATTTACCACTGATAACTTTCTAAATGTATTTTTAATGCACTCTGATCATAAAAGTTTGAGATAAACAATCACGTAAACAATGTTTGAGAAAAAGATGCCAGTTTCCGAAGTAAAATATTTGCATAAAAACATTTTTAATTACCGGCAAAAAAAAAACACAACAGTTTTAAAAAACTGTATCCATAAAAAATCAAGAAATTCTTAATTAAAATGCACAAATGTAATCTAAAAAATTAAATGAAACATTTTTTTTAATTTAGTTTTTTACATGTTTAAACTCCCTCTGACAAGATCCATGACACATCCTTACATTTATTTAGTACAAGCCAGTAGCACTGTCTCTCACCATTACACTTGATACATTTACTATGTCATATTTGTAACAACAAGAGAACATTGGTAGGTGAATTGATGCACACCAACAGACTCTCCAGAAATTCTTGATGTCAAGCAAAAAAAAAACATAACATTTTTCTTTCACAATCATTGAACTAAAATTTCATAACAACAAGCTAAAATTATCTTTCTTTCTCCACAACATCAGGAATTAAAAGCAAACTTGACCAAACCATTTTCCATGCACAGAGCCTAGACATCAAGCAGACAGTTACAACCCCCCCCCCTTTGTGTAGTTCTCTCTTTTAAACATTTTTAATACTTGATAATGAAACTGAAAACATTTATAGGCAGTCTCTGTGTGAGTGAGAGAGTGCATGGAGTTTATGTGTACAAAGTGAGCAGGTTCAATTGAAATCACTAATGAAAGAAACATCTACTGGTACATTCCAATGTCTATATACTATCAGTCTAAACATCTACTGATACAGTCCAATGTCTATATACTATCAGTTTAAACATCTACTGGTACATTCCAATGTCTATATACTATCAGTCTAAACATCTACTGATACAGTCCAATGTCTATATACTATCAGTTTAAACATCTACTGGTACATTCCAATGTCTATATACTATCAGTTTAAACATCTACTGATACAGTCCAATGTCTATATACTATCAGTTTAAACATCTACTGGTACATTCCAATGTCTATATACTATCAGTTTAAACATCTACTGATACAGTCCAATGTCTATATACTATCAGTTTAAACATCTACTGGTACATTCCAATGTCTATATACTATCAGTTTAAACATCTACTGGTACAGTCCAATGTCTATATACTATCAGTTTAAACATCTATTGGTACAGTCCAATGTCTATATACTATCAGTTTAAACATCTACTGGTACAGTCCTTTGTCTATATACTATCAGAGATCTAACTCAACTAGCTTCAAAACTGAACAATGTGATACATAAAGGTTATATACTTGTTGATTGGAGGACTGGGCTATTCCTTGCATTACTAGATTACATTGGGAGAATTTCATTAGTAAAAAAATACACTTGATTGTGTACGTTTTATTGTGAGCTCCCCAAGAGTGCTCAAACTAATCACACTGTAGAGCACACGAATGTTATCATGACTTGATGCTTTGTATTTGTTTGTTTTGTTTTAACAGCACTAACTTCATGTGAACTGTAACAAATCTAGTGGAATACAAGAACATTAGCCCCATCACAAACTACTGACACTACTACTAAGACTTCTTCCTGTTAACTGTTTTCTAGCTAGAACTAAATTTAAACTTTTTCAGGGTGCGAATGACACAAATTGATCATTTAAAATTAATTGGGACAAGCATGAAACTGTATGACCTTTCAACTCTAGTACATCAAACTTTTCTGCATTTTCTACATAGATCCAGACAGACACAAAAATCAAAATCTGATTAATTATGGAGGGGAGAGAAATCTTAACACAAGAGACTTCAAACAAAACTTGCCAAACATTAGCTTTGACATCAGACACACAATACTTCACCAGTAAATGTCCCTTTTGATATCAGCATACATTTAACCACTGCACCTTTCCAGTGTCTTAAGTAGTTCCATTGTTCCCAACAGACTTTGTACAAATGGCAATTTAGTTGAATACTCTTCATTGAAACAATTAGAACAGACAATGTTTCAACAACTGTCAACACTAACAACACATTCAATGGTACAGTTTGGTACAAAAATAAATAAATAAAGCATTAAATGAACATTAAAATTGTTTACATTTATAGCAATCAAATGTTCATGACTAGAGAAGCAAAACAAAATCAAATATTAAAATATGTGTGTAAAGCATCTATCTAATCACATCAATAATTACAATCATTGCACATACATTTTTTTATTTAAGTTGTCTACATTTTTTTTAACAAATATTTTTGTCACTAAAGATTAAATCTGAGAAGAGGATCCAGGAGAAGGGGAAGGAGGACAAAGATGTGGAAGTAGTTGTTGCTGAGGACAGTAAACAATTATAACAACACTACAACTGGTCCAACAAAAATCTCCTAATGTGTCAAAACATTGCTGTTTACACCAATCAACTAGTGTAGTCATTGGGCTGACAGCCAGTCTAATTCTGAATTGAAAACCTGAGTTCTAGATGTTGCCAACTAAAGTAAACAAAGGACAAGCAGATGTACTGGTATTTGAATAAAAAGTGTATCAGTTAAAATGTGGCCCAGAAATGTATAGAAGTAAAAAAAAGGTGTAGGATGTTCTTTCTATGTCATCACAGAAAACATTCCAATCAAACAAAGTCAGGGAATAGTTCCCATTGAATCAAAGGATTTCAAAGAAATTGAAATAACAATCAACAAATCAGCCAATCCTAACACAAGAAGAAGTACTAAGCAAAGCATGATGGGATCAAACACAACTGTGTCTTCTGTCAAACAAAGTAGCAGCAAAGCTGGTGTGTAACAAAAAAAAAAAAGTCCCGCCATTAGTCTGCACAAAATTAAATGCAACCGAAAAACAAAAGTCTAATGCAATGCAATGAAAGAACTGATCATGGTGTAAGCACAACAACAAATGTGGTCAATGTTAGTAAACAAGGTTAAGACAATAATAAACTGTTGATGTGATATGAAATAGATATTCAACATTCATGACAATAACACATTAAAAGAGTAGAATATCTGTCACTGTGGTTTAAAAAAAGATATTCCATCAAATAAACCCAACATTCCTGTTCCAGTAAAAGGATAATCTGAACAGTCACAATGAATGTAGTTAGTACACAAACCAGAATCAAAATAACAAAAAAACTCAAATTCAACTAGCTAGACAATGAAAGAGATCAGTTCATTCAATTAAAAAAAAAAAAAAAAAGCTTCATTAATCACTAAATAAAAATTGTGAATATAGGATACATTATACATAATGTTAACATAATGTCAACAACAAAACTGTTAACAAGCTAATTGTCTAGCATATCCCAGCTTTCCTAAATGTCAATGAGCAACATTTGTCTATAAATACTAATTGTAATACTAACACTAACATCCTACTTACAGCAATGAGATTTGAGTCTGATTTAAAAAAAACAAATCACAGCACTTGACAAAAGTTTACCCTGATTATCCCCCCTACCAAAGCACTTTATTACCTCCCTTTCAAAAGTAATGATGTGTGGCTGTGTGGCCTAAACCTCATTGCTACCTAGCAAAAAGGATCAAATTCAAATCCAGATTAGAGCTGAGTTGTGGTTGCTGAACTTCTAAAGGAACTTTCTACCAGATAGCCACCACATCACAAGTCCACAAAAAGAATTGGACCTGAGTGCACTGAGCATGCATGCTATACAAAAGTAATGAATTAAAAAAAAAATGACATACTTTAAATGACTACTTCAAGATAAAGTCTCAAATATATTTCTAAGAGTGACCAGTTCAATAATAATAAATTATCAACGAATTTATTGTTTGTAAGTGTAATGTTTAACAGATAAATAATCTGTTTTCAGTCTCTAATACCTGCTGGCTGTGGCTGGGCTTAAAAAAGAGTTCCTTGGTAGATAATTACTTCTAACAATGTAATGTAACAACAAAAATGGTGAAACAAACATGTTTTTATAGAACTGTATGTTGGTCAACAAATGATTCATATAATGAAAACATTCTAAAAATCAAATGATAAAAATTTCCATTTCTCTTTAAAATAAAGAAAAAAAAGGGGGGGGGGGGGGGGCTATTAATTAAATATAATATCACATGAGCAATTGGTGTACAAATAGTCATTGAAGATGCCACAGTAACGTGACAGACATTATTTCTAGTATCCCATTCAAATTCTGCTCATTCATTTCTTTGGTTTAGTTTGTCCCATGAGTACATAAATATAAAAGACATATGTATGTGAATATACATATTTGAGAAAATACATTGTACATGTGTACATTCAAGCATTAATCACATAACAGTTAAAACTTTAACTGTGTACAACTAAGAAAAAAAATCTGTACACAATATCCACAGTCAACAGAGTACACTGATTCAATATAGTGAACAAAAAATACTATAATCAAAAAAACAATTTTTGGTGTAAAATTTTGCTATCAAATTTAATATATATATATATATATATGTTTTTATTTAAAAAGTCTATTTAGAAAGCTTTACTTTGTTATAAAATTCCAATCCACTGTTTTATAGATTCCTGGAAGTCCTTATAAACAATTTCTCAGATAAAAGAGCAAGGAAAAGAGAACAACTCTATCCTATTAAATGAAATAACCACATTAGTTGGACAAACTACAGCCTTCAATAAATACACTGTCTTGTAGTCAAGCCAATGACAAACTTGGCTACTGCCTTCAATAAATACACTCTTGTAGTCAAGTCAATGTCAAACATTGCATCTCAATTCAAATTCAAACATGTCTGATAAATAAAATAATAAATAATACATGAAATAATCAAGCCACAATGGATATTTGTTGTTAATACAACACACAGTGGTAACATGCAAATATCACCTTCCCCCCGGCGCAGTGCCCTTGACAACAAATGCAGTATAAATAACATGACAAACAAAACTGAAAGGCCATCACCTGACCTTCCAAGGAACTTGTGGATATGTGGGCATTTTCACAGTCTTTACAATATCCTTTGATTTATATGTTGGGAATAGTCCTGAGACACCAGTCCTGCGATTCACTCCCTTGGAGTAACCATTCCAGTGATTGCCTGCAATACCTACAGCATCTCCTGGCTAATTGAAAGAAAAGATTAAGAAAATCAATGCCCAGTTATATAATATATACACTCAGTGTGCAAGATCTTCCCCACCCATCCCACCTCCAGACTAGCACCTTTATCTTACTTCTGACAATATTTACAATTGAAAAGAAATAATATTTGTCCACAAAGTAAGATTCCATGAAACATTCTGTGAGCAAAAACAGACTTTCAAAGAGTCATCCACTTCGACACTACTCTAAACATCTTGTTAAAGCCTTACCTTTATCTCCATGACACCATCTCCATTAGATGGGTGTCCTTCTATAATCCTGACATCATGGGCATCCTGACCTCCATAGTAAAATATGTCATCAAGTGACCTGAAATTATTAGAGGCGTCTCCATGAAGGGTTTGCATTACTTCATAGGCCACCCTACACACCTAGTAGGAAAAAAAAAAAGATTAAACAATGAAATTTAGAGCATTGAAAAAACAAAGACTAGACAAGGTAATATCTAGTAAAATTACAATATCACATTTATTTAACCAGTTGCTTGAAGAAAAGCGTGCCACACGGAAAATGGCCAGCTCTTCTACCACCAAAGCGAAAGCCACCTTGACATGCAATATATGTGGACGGGAGTGTCTCTCCAAAATAGGGCTCAACAGCCATTTGAAAAAGTGTTTGAGATGAACCATAGTCGTTTCACTGCTGAAGGAGGCCAATGATGCTATGTATAGGCTAACCTAAGACTACTGTAAGTTGAATAAGTGGTTAGTTCTAGTCCTCTCTGAATACTGAAAACTTAAGAAAAATCTCTAAAGAATGGAAATGCATTATGGACAAAAATATATTTTTATTTTAAATTTAAAAAATTTACATCACACCTAAAAAATTTAAAAGTGAATAGAAGGAAGCAAAGGCAAACCTATATATATATATTGGTACTAGGTATACAACTGACACTTTGTTACTAAGACATTAAAAAGTCAATAAAGCGTTTTATTAAAGCATTTTATTACACGAAAATTCCAGACATAAAAAAAAATTATAAGCTAATCTATTCCTTTTTGGTTGCTAATTGGGTCACATCCACACCAGTCAAACTGTTTCAATGCTCTCCACTACAGTATTAAGATCTAGACAAATGTCATAGCAAGGTTTCCATAGCAAAAAGTTTTTAGGGGCGCTACAAATAATTTGGTTTACTGATCGTTTGGAGCCCGTCAAATATATTACTAGATAGTGGATGCCTGAATTGAAGTTTCTCCTAAAGGTTGCCTCCCTTGCTCAGTCTGAAGAAAGTAAAGAAGGTTCATAATAACGTTCTCACCAGAGGAAATTAGTTACTATGTAACTAGAGGAAAGGGTTACATTAGCACCATATTTCTAGAGACGTTTAGGCCTGTCTTTACTCTCTCTCAAATAAGTGTCAAGACCCACTAGTTATGGAGGACTCAAAATAATTTTCCCATGCTCAGAGATGCATACATGCCAAAATGGAAATGTGTATTCCCAAACCTGTAAATGTGTATTTTGAGGGGCAAATGTGTATTTTTGTAAATATAAAGAAATATAATCAGGAAAGACTACAAATCATTTAAGAAAATAACACCTGAAATGCAGCAATCCTAAAGTTAACACAACATAAAGTTATATAAGACATAAATATTTACACTTCTACTCTTTGTCATCTTGACTTTTCTAGAATGTTAGAATGCTGCCATTTTTGTCACTTTGCAATGATTTTATGATCATAATACCTCTAGTGTATTTTCTGAATTCCATAATAGCGGCAACAGAAAATTCATTAAAAAAAACACGACATTTTTGTTAGAAGTTAAATTTGACTTTAACCAGATGTAATGGTTTGCTTAACTGGATCAGTGACATCTAATTCTATAAAGGTAGTTTTGTATATGGATAATTTATTTACAAGGTATACAGACAATGGAAATATTTTATCACATTTTGAAAGAGTTCAGATTTTTGTTCTTTCAAAGCCTTCTTTGCAGTTAGCAATGAAAGATTTAACATCCACTACAATCACTAATTGCAAACTTTATAAAGATATTTTTTCAGGCAGATAATCATAATTAGTCATTGAACTTATTTCTAATATAAAAGCTGGGCTATTGAGACTGCTGAATAGCTGTAAGCTAAGGTTATTTATTCTGGTTTCTGAGGCTTGAAGTTGTTTAAAAAAAACAAACATATGTATTGAAGAAGGGCGCAAACACACTCAGCTTTCAATGCCCCTGATTACATTCTTTGAAGCTAGTTGTTAGTGACTATAACAGTAGCTTTTGATCTGACACAGAAGATACGTTCTGCAAGTCAGGGAACATTATTTTGATTCTGTTTATCATGCTAAGAGAGAGATTAAGCTCAAACAATATTTCTCTATTAAAACCTCTGCCCTTGTCACTTTCTCAAAAGAACTCTCCTCCTGAAGCTGAATTTGGTGGTTTACTAAAATTGAATCTATATCTAGAATAGATCTAAATCTGTAGGCAGCTTCATTTACAGTTGATTGCTCTTTAATGTGCATTTAAAGGTGTTTTAACAATCCCACAGAATTGTAAGCTCTACTCTATCATGAATGTAAAATACTAACTAGATCTAGACCTATACAAAGTTAGAACAGACAATTTTCCCCTTTTTTATTTTAAAAGGATAAGAAAGGAGATCAATAAATCTATTGATAGATGGCACCAATTGCTACTTTTGAGTAAATCTAGATACAGATATCTAGAGCCTTGAGCTACTAGACGTAGTCAGTAGACTAAATCTATAATTAGATAAATCTAAGTCTAGTCTACACACCTATTCACATCTAGATCTGGAATCTAGATTCTAGACATCACTAGAATTAGATTTATCTAATTCTAGAATAATCTAGAGATTTAGATCTATTTAAGTCTAGATTTACATATGAATTCTAAATCTAAATTTACGTAATTTATTTCATCATAGGTGCCTGACATCGTAAAATATCTCAAGATCTATCTAGTTTTAGATCCAGTCTAGATTAATTAGATCTAATCAATTAATTCCCAATCAGTTTGAAGACTTCATATAAACTGACACATTGAAAGGAACGGAGCTTTATTTAGATCAGTAAGATCTAGTATTTAAATTTTCGTGCAACAGCAAGCGCAAAAAAAAACAAAAAAACGATACTATCTTGTTTTAGATCTAATAGGAATAGTCCATTTCCAGAAATTGACACACTGATCTATATATATGATTAGCAAGATCTACTCTTTTTTTTCTTTACAGAGAGAAATGGGTATTTTCAGTTGATAAACCGTACTCCTGTATTTTCGTGTACATTTGCGTACAAAATACCAAAATATGCAAGATGCGTATTTGTAGGCAACTCTGCATACTATATAGACAACTTAAATAAACTAGATAAGACTACATAATACTCACCTGTGAAGAAAAGGTGCAGACCAGATAGTCACAACGGGCCAGGTAGTACAGATCTATAATGACTCCTCTCAATGAGCCATCTGAATACCTGGTTCCCAGACCAGCAGATTGGCTGATAGTGATGTCTGCAATAAATTTATACTCCGGATACCTAAGGGAGAGAATCAGTTGTTAATAAAGGAAATTTCAAAGTCACCATAACCTATATAAAACAGGAAATTTAAAAATCCTGCTCTATTTTTATTCTTTGTAAACATAGTCCCCCCGAAAGAATAAGTCCTTTGTAAAAGCCTTGCATTAAATAAAATAAAAATACAGGTTAGGGACAAATTTAGCCATTAGGATTTTAAAATAAAAGATTTTTCTCAGCCAACAGTTTCAGCCAGACAGGACTAAATATGTTGGCCACAATAGAGACTACCCATCCATGTCAAATACTATTAGGCACAATAGAGACTACTCTGCCAGATCAAATGCTATTAGGCACAATAGAGACTACCCTGTCATGTCAAATACTATTAGGCACAATAGAGAATGCTATTAGGCACAATAGAGACTACCCTGCCAGGTCAAATACTATTAGGCACAATATACACTACCCTGCTAGGTCAAATACTATTAGGCACAATAGAGACTACCCTGCCTATTAGGCACAAAATATTGTAAGTTTTGAGCCTCTGAGTAAAACCTGTACAGAAGATAACAGTGCCTCAAGAACACACTGGGAAATACAGTAAACTATTTTCTTATTTTAAAACCTCAAATATAAAAGGTAATAACATGTTTCTCTATATGAACAACTCAAAAAAAAAACTCTCTTACTCCAGGAACTGTTGCTTGAATTTGAATTGCATTTAGACAAAGATGAGATGTGAATTTAAAACAAAACTATCTCTGACTCTGTGGCATTTTACCTCTCTTTTAAGAGTCAATCTTTTTTTCTTTTTCCAAAAAAAAAACTATGCACACATATAAATTACACAAGCACTTACTTGCTTTTGGCCTCTGGCAGTACACTGGAATCATCTGAAGCCAGATAGACTCGTCTTGTAATGTTGGGCTGCCTCCTTTCTAACTGGTCATAAAACTCCTTGACATGAATCATGTACTCATCTAGAGAGTGGTAGGCAGCCTCTAAGTTGATTTTGTCTGTCCTCCTTACATGAACCCTGTAACGATTGTCACAAACGTTTTTATTTATTTCATATAGATTTAATAATGTAACAATGCCGACAGTGGCATCACTAGGGTCGATGTCACAAGGTGCAGTAAGCTTAGGGTTTCACCCTCCTCCCAAGGAAAAAAATAATCTCCCCCCTAAAAAAACAAAGAACTATTTTTTTTTTTTTATGTTGAATAATAAAACTATAAGCTAATTAATTGATTGGTTACACCCGAAAATGGTTTTCGATTCTACTTTAAAATATTGTTTTTAACATTTTATCAAAAGTGAATACATAAATTTAAAATGTACAATTTTTTTTAGAAACATTGAATTGTACATTTTTATTAGAGATTATTGAAGAGCTTTTTATGGAAAATAATTTAAATTATACTAGTGTTTCTCAGCCTTCTTCTGAAAAGGCAAATCTGGATAAATTGTTGCGAAATGCTTTATTCTCTTGCTACATGTCTAAAGCAAATCAAGCTGGAACTCTTCAACACCGAGAGGGATAGGAGATTAGGGTTTATCATATCCCCATTTCTCTTTCTTGTAGTCATCAGTTATTGACAATATCAAAGAAACACATTAAACAGGCTGCATTCAGGTTCACATGGCTTAAACCAAACAGAGTTGGATTTTGCAGATGACATATCATTACTTTGAAATACAATTAAATGTATACACTATATGACCGATAAAGACCCCCTCAAAGTTATGCATATTGGGTGCAGGTTACCCGAAACATCCATCAACTTTGGTCATACAGATCTTGAACAAATAGAAATGTTAGCCTATTTAGGCAATGTTATCTATCACAAGCAATGAAGTTGCATATCATGGTGTTGCATGTCAGATTGCAAAGCAGGACCCGTCTTTCAAAACGTACAGCCTACCTGAATAAAAAAATCAATTAGCCTGAAGATTAATATCCATCTACTCAATATAATCATTGTCCCAACAGCCACCTATGCTTCGAGATGTTGAAGATTGAAAGGAGGCTGAGCAGTGATGGCTGAAAAGGATCCTATGAATAACGTGCCGAGATAATGGAGAAATCTTTTCGTGCACAAGCATTCACCATCTAAGGAAAGTGGCGACTAAACGTCAATTGACATTTGTGAGACATATCATTAGACAAGACGAAACACGTTTACCAAAGTCAGCCTTAACATGAAAGCCGAAAAGAGGAACGCAAAAACATGTCCACCCACGTTTAATCATGGCTTCACACCTTTTTAGAAGGAAAATGGCTGTGAAAGTCGCCTAAGACTGATCTCTGAGGAGAGAGCTTGCAGCCCTATGTGTTGAATGGCACCTGAGGGGCTTATGTCTATGTGTTTCTCAACATTTTACAATAAAATTGTTACAATCACCACACAACTGATCAAATAAGATGTTTGGGGGAGCGCCTTAAGCTCACTCTGAGTCAAGCGTTTTTTCTACATTTCTGAGCTTCAGAAACTCTTCAGAAACTCTTTCCCCTGGCGTCTACAACGTATTATTTTTCTCTTAATAGAAAGATTTCAAGTC